>NC_056745.1:1094174244-1094384244 GCF_019279795.1 Protopterus annectens | reverse complement strand
GGGCACTAATGGATATCCTCAGTTATGCTCAAAGCTGACTGTTTAGAAAAGGCAAAATGGAGTCATATGCATGTGAGTTTGCACAACCATGAAGTGTAATCCCTACTCATCTTATATCATCTGGCACACCTTATCACCTCAAAGCAATCATCATTTACTAAAAGTTTGTACTAATACACACATACACACACACACACACACACGCACACGCACACGCACACACACACACACACACACACACGCACACACACACACACACACACACACACACACACACACACACACACACACACACACACACACACACACACACACACACACACACATATTTATTTTGGCAAAAAGCAACCCCCCTCAAAAAAAAAAAAAAAATAATACTGCTACTGTACTGCATGAGGCATGTATAAGTGATGGTCAGGTGTAATACTTCAAAAAATACACCTTATGTAATGACCAGAAGCAGCAACAATTGTAAGTAATAATAAAAAAATGATGATTTCATTAAAGACGTTTATCTGCCATATATAGGTGACAAAGCAGTTTTGGTCAAACCAAACTTGCCCATAATAAAAGTAACTAGTATAATGCCTCAGATGATTAACTGGATTTGATTAAAGTGATGTCATACCTGAGAGGGAGTAGTTCTAAACCTGTGAATCATAGTCCTGGTCATAATTTCTTCATTCTGGTGTTGGCACTTCCAGTGATGGGAGCACCTGTGAAGGCATGAGGTCACGCTCCAAACTGGTCATATAAGACCAAAGTAATGCTCTACTATCTGATTGTTTCTTACCTGGATAAGATCTAGGCATACATAAGGGGTAGTGAGTGGAAAAACATAGACATCTGGCAAGAGTTGAATGACCACTTGTAATCCCTGACAGCGATCTCCCATTCCAGCTACCAGTGCTGTCACAAGTACAATGAACTGCATAACTACATAAGCTTAGGCCCGACCAGCTGGCTTTTGGGTTGAACAGGTAGTAGCAAGAAAGCCAAAGTTCTAATCTACAGTATTATTATTATTATTTTTTTTTTGGTCATATTAAATGTAGGTTTAAAAAATAAACAAGAAGTCTGTATACATATAGGTATTTTCTAGAAGAATTATGTGTAACTGCAAATATGTATCTATAATGTTAATATAGCAACGTAGAAGAAAGCATAAACATTTGTACACAGGGCTGCATTTGTGTATAAAAACAGTAATCTGTATAAATGCAAATACAATTTAATTTAAATACAATATAATTTATATATGCATTTATGTAGCTAAATAAATCATTTTTGGAGGCAAATTGAATAATTTAGAAAAGCATAATTGTAGTACTTGAATGATAAGTGAAAAGGATAAATGAAAAATGTATTTTTAGTATTTCTGAAACATTTTGCAGGAGTATAAGATAGGTAAAGGCTTCTTAAAGCTTTTTTGCATTACCGTAGAACATATTTGTTGGTTTGCATTCCCCCCTATCAGTGATGCATTGATGAATATCATGGACTAAAATAAGCTGTAATGTTGTTGTTGTGTCTTTCGGCTAGGGGTCGCCACAGCAGAACTCCGGTCAAGCTAATGATTGGCAGTAGATTTTTACGTGCCGAGTTAGCAGCCCTGACGCACAACCTTCAATGAAGGTACGCCCATTCACGCATGTCTCCACGCAGAAGACGCTCTAGCTGAGAATCGAACCGGACAGCGTCTTACTGTGAGGCGACAACGTTACCGCAGCACCACCATCGCGATGTGTTAAGTAAAATGTCTGTTTCTGGGGATCACCAAGTGAATGTAAAAGAACTCCAGATTTAACAGTTGGAAAAATGTGTTCTTTCTCAGAAGTAGTATGTTATGTTTTAAGAATCATGCTCTAAGAGGTTGATATTGCTTCCTTCAGAAAACTACACAAACTTTGTTCGTGACTTAATTGCTTTTCTGTGGACTTGGTAACCCAAGGATATTTATTTGTTTCAGCACTATTGGATGGATATAGTTATGTTACAACAGCCTGTTTCCATTTCAGCAGATAATTCAGTTAGAAATAGGGAAGAAAAATGAAAATCATATGTCCAACAACAAAAAGTATGAAAATAAGCCACACTGGACTATTTTGTTTTTCTTGAACTACATTTCTATTAAGATCTTTGTCCATTTTGTAAGTTTTAATTACTGCTTGCCTTTTATATTTGTTAGTTTTTCATCCAAATTTTCCTGTTAACATTTCTTCCACGATGTTGTTGTATCCCCGTTTGGTCACATTCTCCCGTGTATATTAGATGTGAAATGTATGATCGGGAGATCCTGGGAACACACTGCACTGCACAAGGTCCTCATTGACCACTAGGTTAAATGTTTGGATTATAGAATTGTATAATTTTTAGCAGCATTGTCAGTTTCACATACATTTCATATGTACACCTTACAGCTACATACACACACACACACACACACACACACACACACACACACACACACACACACACACACACACTCATACACACACACACACACACACACACACACACACACACACACACACACACACACACACACACACACACACACACACACACACACACACACTCATGCACACATACACACACACACACACACACACACACACACACACACACACACACACACACACACACACACACACACACACACACACACACACACACACTCATGCATGACTATGAATTCATCATGAGTGAGAGTATGCTTTGGCATATCTCTTTAGACAGAAATGTGGTAACCAAAAATAGTTCTGTAAAACTGCAGACAGGACTGCTATTGTAGTTTTTGTTAACCTATCACTACATGTGTGCCTGTATTCATCATGTGTGAACCATTGAAAGATCAAGTGAAAATTAAAAAAACAGTGAAGCAGTGTCACAGTGCATTAAGAAAGTTAAAGTCATACTTATCACTTAACTCGGAAGAGGTGAACTGGATGAAAAGATTTCAAGGGTAATCTATCTAGTCTGGAGCATTTCACCAGACCTGTGATGCACTAAATGAAACCTTTTCCTTGGTGAGTCGCTGTTACTTCCATAGCCTTGTTGAAGAATTGTTGCAGATGATCATATCAAGAGAATCTTTGATAGGGTAAATGCAAATTGTTTCGATCTATTGTGCCTCCCCTGATATAAATATTGAAGTGGTTCATTATTCTTCATTTAACACAGATGATGTTTTTTCTACAAGTCGCATGGTGTTGCTTTAAATTGTATTTATTATCTGCATTACTGATGGTATCTAAATTGCAGACTTGTGAATATATAAAGACATAAAAATGCTAAAAGATGACTATATTCTCTCATTTGTGATTTTTCAGTTTCCCCTGAATCCACGTTTTGACCTACATTCACCGTGCCCCTTTCTTCAGATCACTGAAAGACCAGGATACCCTCTCACCAAACATTTATACATCTGGTTCTCCCACATTTCATTTTTAAGTGACAGCTGCTGAGAATGATTTGACAAAGTTGATCATGTCAGAAAATGCAACTCACTGTTTGTACTTCTTTGGCTTACACTTGTAATTTCATACAACTACAGCTTGTAGTATAGGATATGGGACCCCCCTCCCCCCAACAGTACCCTTTATTACAGTGTCAAAAGCTGTTCAGTTACTATGATGTGGGTAGGTGTCTTGGTCCCACAGCATCTATTCAGTAGTGCTTGGATAACTTCTGCCCTAAATGAGTAGAGATATACTTACAAATCCCAGTAAAATGTGCTACTTTAAGTTTCTCTTTACCCTTTCTCCTTGCATCTAGTAGCTGTGCTTCCTGCTTTCCTCTTTCTCTTCCACTCTTTACTTGACACTTCCTACTTAAGCGCTGCTAGCGTAGTGATCCCAGGTTTTCCCTGTTTCTAACATTCCTCTCTCTTTCCTCTGTATACATGTAGGGGTACTATTTTCCTCACCTTGTTGACAGCCATCCATGTTGCATTATATCTTTGACTGTTATGTCCTTTTTTTACTGAAAGTGTTGCCAGCATTCTGTACTGGGGAGAATGATATTTGCTGCCCTTTAACTTGTTCCTTCTAGACACATTTATTCTACTTTTCTTCATCTCTGCTTGCCCACACTACTGTACACTACTGTGTATGCCTGATGTTGGGTAGTAGTGACTGTTCACAGGTGTTTACTCTCTTTAATCTTCCCTTTACCTGCACCCCAGACTATGTGTTACCTCTTGAATTCACATTGAACTGCAGAACTTTTGTGTCTCCTTGAATTAAATTCTTTCTGAGTAGTATTTCTTTTGGTACAGGGTTTGATTCTCTCAGCCCTCATATGCCTACTGTATGACCTTTGGTAATTCACTTAACCAGACAGTGCTCCTGGGTCACCCCTGAACAGGGTCTGTGTGTCCAATGGGCCTACACAATTAACAAATAGGATTATTATTGTTATTATTATTATTACCTTTTTTATCTGCCAATCAGTACTTTATCTCCTTGCCATCCTATATCCATTACATTCTATATCCTTTTAGATTCTCTACTAGTCTTCACAGCACATGATGTTCAAAGTAGAACTATAGACTTTAAGTCCACATTGTGGTAGTTCATCAAGTTACTGTACTTTCTCACTCCTCAGCAGACTGACAGCCTTTGCTACCTCTTTCTTAGTCACTGTTCCATTCCCTTAAACTCATAATTTCTTCTTTCTTCTGTGCTATGTTGGCACTTTGTCCCCTTTTGTTTTGTGAAAACTGTGGTGAAGAATAAATTTGCTTCATCAACTTGCATTTTGGCATCTTCATATCCCTTGTCAGCTACTTTTGCTACCTTGCTGCCTGGTTTAGTGCTACTGGACTCTCCCTATTTATCAAGGGAATGTTTTATCCCCATCTTGGCAACCCTAGCCAACTTTTTCTTAAAGTATTGTATGACTTTCTGTATCATCTGAACACCTTCTACACAGCCTCCGAGACTGTGGTTTTCTTGTCCCTTTTTTACCCATCACGTTGTAAAATCTGTTTTCCTTTATAATTCCTTTATAACTCATCTAACCTCTCATCCTTACCGACTGATGCCATATTATAGTATGTTTACTTTTCCTACTGATGCATTCTCTCATTATCTTCTGAGATCCCTTCTGAATATAGCCCTACAAAAACATACAGCACCCATTGTCTATTCCTCCCACTCCCATAATACTTTTTTCATTCTTTCCCAAAGTCTCAGATATCATTCTTTATTGCTTTTTTTCACCTTTCTGTATAAGAAATTATAGACTACACCAAGCTATGATAACAACAATAAACTACCTTTACTATTGTAATCCCTCCTCAATGGTCAGTACTATGCTTTGCACATAACTAGCCCTTGTCTAATTCCTTAGCCTATAGGTAAGAAGGATATCTACTATGATTTCCATTGAATCTCTGTGTTTTTGTAAACTATAAGTTAGTATTGACCATTGTGTGCAATTTTGAAAAATAGCCCTGTAGCAGGCCCACTTGATAAACAAGAGTGTGTTTAGCACTTGTAAAATAGTGATTACTTTGTACAAACAGTGTCTTCATTTTCTAGTATGTGTGGAGAAATCTATTGTCAGAAAAGGGAAAAATCATTTTAAAATAATCTGATGTACAAAACTAATATCACTGTCTGACCACAAACAAAGCAGACACTACCCGTCCTGAAGTTACCCAGTCAGTTTCACTTGTGTCAGTAAAATGCTTCTGGAATAGGTAAATCCTGCTTCACTGATATTCAAGCAACAATTATTAGTATAAGATATTCCTGAAAAGGTGATTCCTGAAATTATTATGGCTGTTTGTTTTACCGTTTTTTGTCTGTAACCTAATAACATTTCTACATTATGTGTGATCCTTTTTCTCTGTATCTGGTGACCTGTGCATTGTAGCCACACAGCATAAGTCACTTACCACCCCAATGAAGTCTTGAGACTAGTGACCTCGTTTCTCCTTTTGCTATAACTCTTTCTCACTGCATTTTCCATTTGCATTTGACTTTGCCTGCCTATTATGACTCAGAATAAGATGAATTTATTATCAGAATTAATTATTCAAGGGTATATTGCATTGGTCGGTGGCAGTTACTCTTCATAAAATGATAATTTTATTGGTTAGGCCACAAGTCTCAGACTCCTCCCTTCTTGTTACATTTACTTCACTAGGAAAGATACTGTGCCAGATTTCTTTTTTTAATCTGGTTTGACTTTTTTTGTTAATGATCCAACATTTTCTGCTGTTCTGATTTGTTTCCTAGATGCATTGGTAGGTATTGATCAGGCAGCCCTGTTTCCATTTGAAAACTCCTGTTTGACACACTGATTATGTTTTATGCATTTCAAACATTTTATTTTTGCACTACAGGATCATAGGAGGTTACAACACTAACTACCCTAGAACCTTATTAAGCCTAGCTGCTCATGCCCCAGTTTTCCAAATTATCAATACCCACAGACTGTAGTAGCTTTGGTATGCACGCTGCCCCTATCCACAAGGGACACGAGTGACAAGGGGTGAAGTTGTGATTTCCGTTGATCCAAATTGCATCTGAATATGCTTAGGGAAGAACTGCTTCGCATGAATGGGGAGTCTGTTTCAGAGAAGGGGTAATCTCTAAAATACATACAGTACCTGTCTCTCCAACATGTTTTGTTTATGCCATAGATGAGGTTTAGCTCCTTTGATTGGGTAATTCTATTGCTGTTTGTTTTGTGAATGTGTAGCAGATCCATCAAGGATGGATTGGAGAATGCCTTGTAGGTTAGGTATAGATCGTCCCTCAGTAGTCTATAGGAGACCGTGTACAGGGACAGGGTTTTGAGATGGTCCTTGTAGGATATTTTATGTACACCCTGCATTCATTTAGTGAGGAACCTCTGTGGCTGCCCCAGCTGTTGCAAATGCCTGGTCAGGTACATGCTGAAGGCTGCCTTGTACTTGGTTATTGGTCTAATTAGGGCTGAGTATAGCGGCACTATGATCTCATTAGATTTGGATGCCATGCTCCTACTTATAAACTTTGACATATAAATGGATTTTCTCACCACCAGAGAAACATGGTGATCAAAATTCAGGTTACTGTCAACATGAGTTCCTGAGTCCCTTACCAGTGAGTCTACTGTTAGGAGAGTATTATCAACGTGGTCATTTTCCCAAGGGGTATAATTATGCATTTTTTGCACTGAGTTGTAGGCCATGGCTCTGGCACCAGTTATTTGTATGTGCCAGACCATTCTGGAGGATAACTACATTTTGGGGGGAGGGGTGTTCAATGATTGCACCCAGCTTGCAGTCATCAGCAAATATGGTCAGCCAAAGGCCTTTTACATTTGTCTTGACTTCACAGAAGTATATTCTGAACAGGGGAGGTCCCAGTACTGAGCCCTGTGGGACACCACTATAATAGATCTTTTGGTGTAGGTTGATTCCCTAACTCAAACTTCATGTGTCGTATTCATGAGCCATTTGACTATCTATCAGGTCATATAGGGATTTATGCCTAAAAATGTGAGTTTGTTGATAGTACCTGAGTGAAGTATTGTAACAAAAACATTTACCTGGTCGGGGCAGGTAGTATGCACTGTTTTGCCATAGTCAATAGCTGTAGTGATCTTGTCAAAAAAGTCTGACAGGTTTAGTAGGCATGACCTACCCTTCACAAAAAGCAAACTGAGTTGGGTCCCATGTTTGAAGATTTCCTCTGTCTTTGTTTGTCAAAATCATGATAATTCTTTCCATAGCCTTGCATGTAAGACTAGTCAAATTTTTGGGTCTGTAGTTCTCTGGGTCTGTTGATGGTCCTATTTTGTGTAGATTGATGACTGTTGTAATTCTGCATTCCCTAGGGACAAAGCTTGTCTGGAGGGTGTGGTTGAATAGAACTTCTGTTGGGCCTCACAGGTTATGTAGGAGGCATCCTGGGATATTATCAAGGCCCATTGATGCAGTGCTTTTAGCAATGGAGAGTGCAATGAGGACCTGTTCTTTAGTGATTGCTGGGAAAGAAATAATCAAAGCCATTTATTGGGGGGGGGGTTACTGGGGGTGATAGGCTAGTGAAACTGGAACTACATTTATTGGCCAGCAAATTTGCTATACCCTCTAGTTCAGAATTGGGAGTTTATTTGCTATTAGTTCAGCATGCTGTCAGGTGTTCACCTTAAGGCTACATACATAACTGAAAAATGCCTTATGGTTATCCTTAGCCTGTGAGGCTATTTTTGCCTCAAAGTTAGCTTTGGTGGACTTGAATAGTCCCCTGAGTTGCTTGTTGAGACTAATGAGGACGTTTTTTTACTGATGGGCATAGCTCTTCCTACTTTTTGAAAGGATTTTCTTTCTTTTCTTGTAGAACCTATTTATACTGTGGTCCACCACAGGGACTTGTTTTGGAGTTCATCCTAAGTTTATTTCTTTTTGATGCTGCTGTTTCTCTGCAGTTATTCATATGCTTGTACTGGGTTTCCATAAACCGTTCCACATAGGCCACAGTGTTCTCTGAGTTTGGGGGTGGGGCTTTGAATTTAGCTGTACCATCACTTAATAGGTAGTTAGTCTTGGAAATGTTCTTAAAGGTTCTTGGACTTTCTAGGAGTCCTTGCTTAATATTTATTTTAAGTGTGACTGGTTTGGGATCTGATCTGACTAGTGAGGACAGTACACTAAGAGGGGTGGGTGCAACATTACCTCATATTTGTGAGTATCAAATCTAAGATATTTGCACCCCTAGTAGGTGTGCAAACTAGCTGCTCCAGGGTGATTGCATTGATAAAACCCATAAATCTTTGAGCCTACAGATTAGTGGATGTATATGTATTCCAGTTTTTGGTGGGATAGTTGAAATCACCCATGAATATGGTGTTGGGCTGAATGGTGAGTAACTCCAGTACATTCAAGGTTATTCTGGGTCACAGATAAGGACCTGTAGCTATCAAGGATATAGTATGGGTCTTTACCTAAAGTTTGTTGGACATGGAGAAGTTCAAGCATGTTATATTGTTTTGATCAGTCTTGAGGGTTGCTTACTTTATATGTAGATCGATAGATCTCCACCTCATGTTTTTATGTAGTAGCCAGTCTAAATGTGTGGATGGCATTTTACCCTTGCACTGCTGGGATGCCTTCCATGGCTTTAAACCATGTCTTAGTAACAACACAGATGTCAACACACTCCAGGGTGAGGAGTGCTTTCAGGGAGTGAAACTTCTTGTTGAAACTCCTAGCACTGAGCAGTAACATGTTTAGTTTACCCTGAGTAGAATGTACTTTGTTGAAGGATTTATTAGACTGGTGTTGCCTAAAAGGCATTATAGGGGTGGATAATTTTTGGCCAGTATCCAAAAGTCTAGTGGGGACAGGTGTAGATCATCACTGGCAAAGCAGTATGGTCTGTCAGTTATGTTCTCCCAAGCCAACAAGTATTGGACCAGCATAGAATGATATCAGTAACTCAGCCAATTATGTTTGGTTTATATTGCAGGATCATCTTGTAGAAAGTAGGATGCTGCTCACTGCTAGGCTCATATCTGTGTGGAACACATAGTCTGAAAGGTCTATCATATCTCTATCTTCATATAGTCCAAGGAGGTACATCTCAGGTCATTAACATCCACATGGACTGTGAAAGAGTTATACTGGTACTTGTTTGAAATCATGAGTGAGTTTGTGATCTGGTAGATCCTTGTCTCCAATAGACAACTGACTGTAGCTGTCTCCTTGCTCAGCCTGGTGAGGGGGCTTCAGTGTGCCTCTCAACAGAGTCTCCAATGATCCAATACATTTGGTTGTGTGGCAGTTTACTTTAAGAGTTCTGAGGCTGAGACATTGTGACTTGTGGCTGTATATGTCCTGGGGAGAATTGTCTTTGTAGGGTGTTTGAAAGGTTGCTGCAGACAGTGTATGGGTGTCCTTTGAGGTTTGGGGAGATTGCATTTATGAGCCTCAACATATGTGAGTTTGTGTCTGATCCATTGGAGGTGTAGTGTATATGCGCTACTGGGATACTGGCAACCTGTGTGTCCTCAGTGTCTGTGTGAGAGCTTTGTTTCCAAAGACATAGTGTAATTATATGTCTTCCATACTGTGTCAGTCTGCATAAGAATAACGTGGTTGTCAGTAAACGTGATGCAATTGCTACATTGTCTCATGATGCCCATTTTTAGCAGTCTGGCTACAGAGTCAGTAGTCATTTCCATGGCTTTGAATTCTCATTTTTGTGATCTGTAAGAGGTAGCGCAAGAGGGATTTATAACTAAATTTAGAGTTGTTGGACTGGGGGAGAGGTGTAGGATTGAGCTAAAACTTCACTCTCTTGATAATGCTTATCAGGAGGCAAACTAGCTACTCTGCACTCAGCTATCTACTTGAGAAAATAGCATAGGAAGTTTTGTATTGAAAATTGTAAGTCTAGATGCCTGCATCTACACAGGGCATTGTAAACCATCACTGCACAGCTCAGCAGAGCTTATAGGAAATGGGCTACTGAGAAATACAATGGTAAACTGTAAAAATGCAGCGGAAGTGTACGGAAGGCTCAGATCCTGCACAAAGTCACAATTCTCTCACTAGTGTGAGTGATACTACTAGTCTGAGGTCCCCAGACTAAATAAAATGCAAACAGTAATCTGCAATAGAAATGTAATAAATGAGCCTCAGATTCCTGTAGCAATTCACAATTATCTCACTGTTGTGAGAGATACTACAAAATGAAGGCCCCCAGTTCAAGTAAAATGCAAACAGTAAAGTTATTCATTATTTTTCTGTTTAGTTTTAGTTTATTATGGAAGATGGTTTAGATAAAGCACATCATATTTATGTTTAGATTTAGTTTATTATGGAAGATGGTTTAGATGAAGCTCAGCTTAATGAGAATGTTTTAAAAGACTTTGATGGATTCAATGCTATTTAATGTGATTGTTGGATTTAAGGGAAGTATTATAATTGGATATACTTTTGTTGTGGGAATAGGTTGTTATTGGTTAGTTTGAGATTGGCTGTGTTTACAATTATTCAAGAGAAGATGGATTTGTTGTTTGGAATGGCAAATGGTATTAAGATATATTGCAGTAACTGTGCCTCTACAACTGAAAGAAGTTTAGTTTGAACAGGTGTGGGATATATGGCAGTAATAAAGATTAAAGGTAAGAAATGATTTCCATTTATGTACTGTGCTGTTCCTACCTAGGTTAGGATATAAGAAAGACTTGAAATCTTGAAGACAATACTGGGAGAATTTGTAGAGGCATAGGGGTGACTAGATGACATAGATGACTTAAATGAAATAAAATGGAATAAATTAAAAAAATGTTTGTAACTAGCTGTAAACATCCATGTGAACTGCTGTGATCTGTGTATAGAGCTAGGACTTTGATACTCAGATTTAGATGTTCTCTTCCTGAATTAACTTGTTTCCTCATAAAACCAGACCAGATTGTGGGGGATATACCTTATTAAATAAATAAAAAATAAATAAATAAGCTTATACAAAGGTTCCCTTTCACTTCCTTAAGTGGCAACAGCATGGGACGAACTTCCATTGTGGAAAATAAGAAAGTGTTTCTCTGTTTCAACCATTTGTTATATTTTTTTAAAGGCCAGAGCTATGATTGTTATTGATCAGGTGTTGAGAGATAAATATAGTTTACCATGTGAATTTGGATGTGTTTGTTTGATATATTTGCAGTTTCTGTTTAGATTAATAAAACAGATTTTTTGAAAAACGTGCAGTTTCTATCAGGTTATGTTTTTGATTTGAAATGTTTGCATATATATATATATATATATATATATATATATATATATATATAGATCTACTTCAGTAGATCGAACATATTACAAGTTCAAACCATATATGGCTGAGTCCATATGTTCGAACTTGTAATAGTTTGAACACTGAAATAAAAAAAAGAAAAAAACAACAAAAAGCAAAATTAAAAGTCAGTAGCTGCACACCCCCTTACTTAAATATACCGACTCCAAGATCGCACTACATTGCGGAAAAGGGAAATCTTCCCGTTCTGCACTGTACCGAGATCTCCATTCAGTCCGATCAAACATTTACAAGTTCGAACATATGGTCTCGGCCATTTGAGGTTCGAACTTGTTATATGTTCGATCTACTGAAGGGGACCTATATATATATATATATATATATATATATATATATATATATGAAAAACTACATTTGAATTGTGTTTTTTATTTCAGTTGTGGTTAAGTGTCCTTAATAAAATGTCCAAGAACAGAAGTCCAACAATCAAACTGTTCAAAAACATTGCAGCAACAAAGATAAAAAGAAAGTTGCAAGATCAAGTCTCTGCTAGCTGTTATATGCATTTTTTTTGTGACAGAAAATATGATTGCCTTGCTAATGTTATAGTCAGCTTCAAGGTCATTATATGGGACTATAGGTAGGAACAAAAGAACATACTGGCAAGCAGTCATGGGGACCATAAGATGCCTAGCCATGTAAACCTTTAAGCAGGCAAACTTAAAAGTTCTTGCCACCTCTTTCAGGCACTTAAAAGTGCTCACCTCCCAAACTGAGCAGGGTCATACATGATAACCCTGGTGTAAATCTGAGATGTATTATGATGTGGGATAAGGGATTTTTCCAGCACTGCAGTGACCACTTTTGTAATTTAAAGTTGCTGTAAGAGTGATGTTGAAGGAACACAGATGTATGCTTAATTCACTGGAAATATCAGATAGTATAAAACTCCTTCACACAAAGTCTTCATTCATTTGGCTGGATTATGCTAATTTAGCATTTAACTTTGTCAGTCATCTCCGATGTCTCTAGAATACAGTATCTTAAACTAAAGTGGGTGCTAAGAAGAGCACTCTTGGCTAACATCAAAGACTGAAATTATACTAATCTCATAGACTCTAATCGTACCCTGACTTAGGAATGGGGTCCTTTCAAATCGTGGTATTAGAAACCCAAAATACTTAGAGTAATTAAACCAAGAGAAGCCAGTGATCTAAACAGCATCACCAAAGCCTGCTTTTTTTTGGTCACTGTGTGGTCCAAGCAGTCTTTTCAGTTACACTCCATCAAGTCTGGGCTTTCTGAAGTGAAACTTTGATAAAATATAGTACTCCCAAGTGAGAGCAAATTTGCAGTATTAGTACCTGCAGGTAATACAGGTATTCTACAAACTCATCCCCATGGTACTCATTCTGAAAAAAAAAAAAAAACAGTCTAAAAGTTAAAAGCTGACACACTTGTAAGTGACAGCTGACCATTTTTGTGGTTAACCGTGTAAACCCACTGGACATAAGGGGCCTTTTTCAGTGGTAATCCAGAAAAGAATGTAAAGAGTTGGTTATCACTTACAGATACCATAGTGAAGCCATAGCTTCCATATCAAAATTCTTTGTGAACTAATAACAGAAAGCAGTAGAAACCAACATATTGTTGCAGGCATAAGGCATCTAACCATCCATTGGTAATGTGGTAAAAGGCAGAAGATGTGCTGAGTTTTTCCCATCATGGGTGAAGGGGGCTTCCTACCCTGAAGGAATTAGAAGCATGCAGGTGGTAGCCAGAATGCCCTCCTTTATCCAGTAGTTAAGTAGTTAAGAGGTTAGAGAGGGTTGCTGTCTGTATTATGAAAACATGTTCACCAATGTGATGAAGTTACAGAAAAAGGGAGGAAAATGATTTGTCGTGCCTGGTGTTCCCCCTTCTGGAAAATAATAGCGGGTGAACTGCAGAAATCATGAGTCACAGTGAGAGAAAAACAAGGGACAGAGTCATGGCGATGCCACCTTTCACAAAAATAACTTGAAAACATAAAATAAATAAAGCAGTAGAAAACAAGCCCTCACCAACACTGTTATAAATATGTTGTGTGAGTTCAGCAATAATCTGTGATGGCAACCATAAAGAACTCTCCTTGATTGTAAAACAAGAGCTGGTTTACAAATTGGTGTTTAACACATTGTATTTGCTTTCTGAAAAGCAGGTATGATCTTAAAAAAATCCACTGACTTGAGAACCTGCTTTCTGAAGGAGATTTGGACATGATATACGTTGGATAAACCATATTAGTTATACATATTATTATTATTTATTTTTTATTTTTTTATTTTTACTGCCGCTACTTGAACAACTACTATGTCTACATATTCCAGTGTTAATTCCTTCTGTGGAGATAAGACTTCACAAGTGCCAAACCACACTTGAAATAGCACAACTTTCATTTTAAACTCTGCCATACAAAGCTTAAGTAGAAAACAAGTAGGATTTCTCATATAAATATGAAGATTTTGTAATTCGTGATATAGCCAACAGGACATGCAAACACAGTTTCTTCAGCTCCTTTTTATCCCCAATCTGTTGTTTTTATGTCTTTTATAAATATGAAGAGTGCAGGGAGTAATTTTGTTGTCACAATGTTATGGTCAGGAGTAGTGTAGCATCTTTGTTGCTGTCAGACTGTCAAAAGTATACTTGTAATGCAATGAATCTGTTATATTAAGGTGCACTGACACTTTCATATGCTTTTCTCTTCAGTATGAATTATGCCTTTATTCTGTCATCCCAATTGTGCTTAAAAATTTCCAACACACTGCTAGTTTCACAACGCCTATTAAAGGTTTCTTCCGTTGGAGATTTTCCTTTCTGTCTGTATTTTATCTGTAGACTTCCCTTTTTGGAACTTCACCTTCATCAGGACTCTTCCAATTGCCATAAAAGAATCTAGATTTAGATTTGCTTTTTTGTACTTATTTTACTGGTTTACTTTCAAATAGTCAGTATGCTCATGTTACTTTCATTATTATATATAATAAGTCATTTGTAGAGGTTGAAAAAATGTTTTATGGCTATTTGTCTCTCCGGGTGAGGGATTTTGACTGCATCTCCTTCAGCTACACAGATTGTTTTTTTTCCCTCTGAGCTATGTTAACTTGCTATGCTGCTGTCTTTGTACTGTTTGATTTAAACATTTGCTGTTCTGTTAGCAGTACCTCAACTCTGCCCTTATCTACCCAAATGTGAAATGCTTCCCCAACTCCTCAACATGCTCTTTCAATATTTAACCTTAAGCTAGTCTCAGGTGAAAAGCTTTTTCAATGTTACTTAGGTCGTAACTCTAAAATTTTCTGCTGTTAGACCTCAGAGACTCATCACATCGATCAGACTTTTTCATGCTTTTTATAAATACTACTTTACTCTAAATAATTTTATTTTTTTCACCAAACTCAGATTCACATACTGTTAATTTGCCGAAACTAGTCTGGCAAAGATAACTTTGAGTATTGTTTTCACAAGGAAAAAAATATTTTTTTATTTCTTGTACGCACACAGACACTGATGCACACACACACACACACACACACACACACACACACACACACACACACACACACACACATACACCATTCACAAGCCTCCCTCAAATCATCCATGACCTGTTTCCATTTTATTTAACTAGTTTTGAGATTACATTTCTTGGGGGAAGGACTTTTATCACATTATGCACATGTATATACACATATGCACACTAACACACACATGCACACCTGCATGCACACAGGAATAGAAAACGGAGTGTTTAAATTTAGCTTACACTGTAGCAAGCCAGCTGGGACATTAGTATTAATTGGTTTCCTGTTTCCTACAGCTGATTCCCCTCTGCAAAGAACACATATATACACTCACAAAAAAAACTGCTGCTTACATTGTAGAAAGCCAATTTGTACAGTTGTAGAGGAAAACAAAACATTTTGGAACAAAAAAGGTCAGGAACTCTTGATCATGTCCTCTCACATTTTGCATCCAAGGCAGCTGCCCCCTTCATCCCCTTGGTATGCTAGTGATTCTTCATTTAGAGATAGACCAGAATCAATCTTCTGTTTAAAGTAAAAATAAAGAAAATAAACTATGCTATGCTACAGTGTATGGAAGCAGAACAACTGCCATCATAAATACATTTGCACACACATGCACACACTTGTACACACACACACACACACACACACACACACACACGCACACGCACACGCACATGCACACGCATGCACATACATATGCAAACACAAACTTGAAATAACTATTGTTTGGCTTGGTTTGCAGTCAGTACACACATTCACTGCGTGCAAACCTTCTGCATTTAACTTGTTTTATTGTTTTGAGAGACTACAGTAATTCAAGTTTATTCTGGGCATCTCCCATGAAAGACCTGGCCTTCCCAGGAGTTAAGCCTAATAATTTGGGAATGCTTTTTTAATTTTTGTAGTTTATCTTTTTATTATTTCATTTATTTGAAAAATACATCAAATATTGGAGCAAGACTAACAGTTTCCAGTACAGTGTAATCTACCTACTTTAACCATTTCACTCCACGCAACTTTGTTCATTTTGATAGAGAAATTGAATTTTATGTGCACTATACCTGTATTTCCTTTGTTAAAACAGCAAATTGTGCATGGTTCTGACTACTTCCTGTGATGTCTACTCTCTGCATAGTTGGCGAATCTTTGCGGTATGGCTTTGCTACATTCCTGTTATATATCAAAGAAAACTACTTCACAGCCACCTGCTGCCCACTCCATGCCCCTTTATGTTTCCAAATCCCTCACTGCCCAGTCCTTTTTATTTCTCAATATGGGTTCACATCCTGCTGCTCTTTCATGCATTCATTTCTTCACTCTTGTCCCCCTTGAGAAATCCACTTCACTCCTTTCTTGCTTCAGACCTCTGTTCTTACCTCTGTATTCTGCATCATGACCCTTTTCAATCCAGGCTTGCCATTCTTTCTCTTGTTCATGTTTTCTGTAGCTCTTGAACAGCTTCTCCCCTTTGTTCATCTATCACTATTTCCTATTGAAGGTTTTCATTCTACAGTAGCTCTACTATAGTACTGCCCCTTAGTTAATTGATTATACCGTAATTAATGAGGTTTCTTTCTTTTCTATTTCTTTTTGCTTTATGTTTTTTTACAAATCTCTTTCCTTGGTATTAGTATTTAAGTTTTTTCCACATTAACAAGCTGCAGTGGTTAACAGTTGACAAATATTCTGCATAATGCATTGACTTGGAACAATTGTTATTCATTACTGATCAAAATCCTTTTAGGCTGCTTCTTTCATCCATTTCCCAATGCTAAATGTAAAAGTTAGATGAAGCTCATTCTGCCTTTGCGTTGACATGTTTTAAACAAGCAAATATGTAACTTATAAACCTTTCAGAAAGGTTACTATGAATCTGTGAATGCTGTGAAAGATGACATAAAATGTCTTATCAACTAAGAAAAAAGAACATGAGTTTATGAAAAGAATGGAATTCTGTCTTCATTTGAAAGCTTCACAAATGTGTTAAATTAATCAAAAGTTTGCCCAAGTGTAAGAAATAAATGAGTAACTTGGAATGAAAAGCAGGGTATTTGGCAGATGAAAAATGGCCTTAATGCTTCCGATACTTTTTGGCTTTATGTATGACTTAGGAAACACATGAGTGACTACAACCAATAAATGTTCATAAAATAAATTAGCGTAATTGTTAATTTGCTTGTGCTCAGTTTGTGATTTAAAATGCCTAAATTATGACAGATGCCTCTGAAATCATCCTATATGCATGCAACTTTAATCCACCTTGAAATTAAAGCAAAACCATACATAAATCTTTATTTAAAAATGCAGCTATGAGTACAGCATTATTTGATACAATCTTGCATAATAAACACTTGTAGTTCTTAATAAAGTATTTGTTAAATCCTATGATCTCTGTAAGCAGTGTGTGCTAAACATCAGAAAAGGCAATACTGAACTGCTAAGTCTAGAAAGTGCTTTGCCATTTGTATCTGCTTTACATACTAAATTTGCGTTGCCAATAACAAATTTGTTTGCCATAAATTAGCCTCAGTAGATTTTTAACACTTTATTTTTCATTTATAGTTTTTGTGATTTGGTTCCTGCAGCTACTAAGACATTGCTTGGTACTGTATATTCTATGTTTCTATTTTCAGACAGTTATATAATGGGCTCTGGGGCTTTGGGACTAGTGATGAATTATACACAGTGACTTTGGAATATGACATTTAGACATATTTCAAAACCAAATGTTAACACAGATTTTACTGACATGAAATGCTGAAAGAATTTCTCTTGGATGTGCATGTCTTTTATTCTCCACAGCTGAATTTAAAAGTCCAGTTTTGCCAAGAGGAAACAGGAGCAGAATGTTTCTAGGTCACCATTCCTTATGGCAGCAAACAACTTTGGGATTTTGTTTTTAAACTGTACAAACAACACTGGATATGCAGTTTGTTAGAGACACTAGCATTTTTATTTATATGGAAGATGTAGGACTATTTTTTGTTCTGCATTCCAATATAATATACAGTTATCCAAATAAGAATAATCTTCATAACCAGATAGCAGATGTCAGTAATTACATATGTAGGCTTCCCAGACTTTATTCCCTGTCTGATCTCACCAAAACAACAGACAGATGGAAGGCAGTGCTTGTAAATGATGCTCAGGATTTGTAGGTCTTTTTCAAAAATCTGTTAAAAACTGATTTTACTTTAAACAAAGCCCCCATTCATTAAATTCTACCTTACAGTCCTCAACAAAACAGATTCTTGCGAGGAGCTGCCGGTCTGCCTTTCTGAAGGACTGAGTGAGGTCAGATTCATTTTACAGCACGCACCTGCTGTTACGATAGGTCACCGTGATTGTTATAGATGTATTCTGTCTGGATTCTAGAAGATAGCATGAATCACATTACAGAGTGCTGCATTTCTTGTTTAACCAGTATCTTAGTTATACTACAGTGTATTACTTCTGTTAGTTGTTTTTATTCTCCTTATTTATGTAAGTGTATTTCCAATCACTGACATATGAACCAGTTTCTTGGTAATCCCCATCCATCCCACAAAAAAAAAAAAAAAAAAAAAAGAAAAATTAGTGTAAGTTTCTGTCTTCATAACACACTGGTTGTGCTGGTTGGCTGGTACAGACCAGAGCTTACTGAAGCCTGTGTAGACTTTATTAGCTTGACAGCACGCACAGTTAGAATTATGTTTTTCCTCCACTTCTTGCCATCATATGAACGGTAGCATTATTTTTATTGGTCTCACTCCTCAGAGTCCAGCAGTGGCACTCTAGCCACTGCCTAGATATGTGTGCAGACCAGCAATTCATCAGTCTGTCCTATTAGCTTGCTTATATGCTTTACGTGGTATTGTTTGCTGCAAAGCTGGTAATGTGCCTTCAGGTGATTGAATTATGCCAAGAACAACAATGCAGTGTGGTGAAAAGTATATACAGTAACTGCAGACTACAGCTGGGTCCACTATTGTGTGGTGCAATTAGGTGTCTGTGGACCAAGCCAAGTGATATAAGAAACTAAATAAATTAATAATAGACTATGCTTCTTAACCGGTTAAATCCACATAAATTCCAGCAAAACTACTCGGTCATAGCTTTACATTATGAAAATGCACTGCTTAATACTTCTAATATGCTGCTCAGATGCAAACATAGAATTTTGCTGATATCTCAGGATTCTGCTAAATTTTCTGTTGGGTGACAGTAAATCAAGCATTATGGAAAAGGAAGACGTGCTTGTTAGAGTACAATGGAATCCTCCAGCACAGTTCACTAAAACAAAATCCTGAAGCTAAATGTGTTTAAAGCACAATATCTTGAAAAATGTTGAATTTGAGCCTGGAAGTACATTTCTGTTGAATAATGTATTACAATTACGCAAGGTGAGAAAAAATGTGTAGACATTTCATATGGGACTGCAGACACCACATCCAAGATTAGTGATGTGTGATTTTGTCTGAAAGTGAATACTGCAGTTATCTCCAAGGCTGTGTGACCCTGGAGTGAGAAAACTTAATAGTAGGGGCATGAGGGTCTTGCTCCTCCATTCCACAGACATGGACCTAAAGGATCTTTCAATCTTTAATTTTGTTACATTTGGGATAATGTTCTAGAGGTATTTGCATTTTTAAGTTTTGGTTTTAGGATTTTGCACTTCAATGAAATATACTGCGGGATTTGGTACGCTGACTGATAATCTGCTGATGCTCCTAAGTGCCCATAACTGCATGTTTTGTGTGCTTTTCTCAGAGTGTGTGCATCTGAAGTCAATGGGCATCCCTTCCAGCATTGGTTTCTGCCTTTTGCTCTCTGCTTACTGAGTAGGATCTAATTCTCTGCATCTGTGAACTAAATACCCAGGCTACTAAAAATGAAAGTTGTTTGATAAGACAGAGAAGTAGACTATTTCATCATTAAAACCTCAGAATTTTAAAGCTCATCACTGTTGTTTGATTTTTAATATAATAATAATAAATGATTGCTTAATTATAAAGCTGAATCAGTTTAGAACTGCAGTTTACTGTATATACTTATGGTTAGCAGTTTACAGTATTTGCATCTTGACAGCTGTTGCTTACTTGCCCTTGTGGGTATGAATAGAGTTCCATTGCACTGCACACATTTTCTTTAGAGATGAACTTAAATATAGTTTAAGGGTAAGCAAAGTATAAAATGAAATATTATCCCTTTAAGAAAAAAATATTATTAAATTGAACATATGAGAGAGCTCAACAGCAATCAGATTGTCTGTTGCAGGCACATCGTGTTTCGAGATGGAACACATAATGAAGATATTTTAGGTTTTCAAAGAAGCAGATGAAAGTGTTTTTTGTAGAGGAGAAGAGAGTGTTTGGGAGCCTGCAGCTCATGTCTTACTTTTGATTCATGTTATCTCAACTAATGAATAGGAACTCAGTGCAGTGCATATATAAAGCGTGCAACAGACTGTCTCGTTTTGTATAGTAATTTGCATTATTATAGTATCTGCAGGAAGTATGGAAAGAGTCTGAACAGTAAAAACCCACATCAAAAAAAGAAAAAGGTCCCCCAGACTGTTACGAGTGAAATGTTAGCTTTTACTTTACATCTGGATTAATGGATAGCTCTGGCACTGAATACAGATCTGTAATTAAATCAGTGGAGTTCATCTGACCATACTAACCACAGAGTTGTTATTATCCACAGTGGTATATAATGCTAAATTATGCCTTTCCTTGAGCTCAGAATGTTAAAGGCACTGAAACATTTTAATAAAAATCTTTTCATAAAGGAAAGATAAGAGTTTGTCAGTCACTGTAATAAGACACTTTAAACTAAATATTGTTATTTTTTTCAATGATGATTTCATCCAAAAAGGCCGTTGAAACAATGTCCAATCTGTTATGAGGATGATATGTATATTTATTGAGCAAAGGAAGGATATAAATGGAGAAACAGATGTTTTTTCCTGGCTGAGGGTGAGGATTATCCCATCATGGTCACTTATGATGATGAGGAAGGATTAGATGTCAGCAAATTGGGTACTGGAGGAGGTAGCCGGCAGTCTATATGTTATTGTAAGCCCATCGTCTGAGAGGAGGGCACAGAGGTGGTGAAATCCAAAGTGGCCAGTGGTGGTCTTTGTTCCAGTCTGTCTTTCTTACATTTTGAATCTTGTAACTTTTCATGGGTTAGATGAATTATGCCTTTCTGGGTGAAATTTCCATTATTAGAGAAGAATATGAAATGGCTATTGTGAACTGGGCATAGTGAGAGGTTAGAGAAATGACCACATATAGTTATTTCTAGAAATTAACTATGAGTAAAACAAATATGTAAATGTTAGACAATGTATGGTTATCACAGTGAGAAAGAAGAAACCATGTCACATGGTAGCAGTTAAAATACATTTGGAAGACAGAGATAAAGGGAGGTATAAAAAGACAGGTTTATATCTGAAAGCTGTGTCATACAGAAGAGGTGGTGGGCATGCTTGGCAGTGACATTTTTGTAACTGCTGGGTACTTGCCTCTGTCACTGAAGCGACAACAATCGGTTGTCAATGGGCACTGAAATTAATTTGAGATGTACATTTATTTACCCACTGAAAAAGTCCTACTGTCATATGTATGCAAACCAGCTAAAGTACTGCAGCTTTAATTGAGGGGTGCAGGATTTTACAACTATTTGCCAGCTTCTAGACTGCACATCAGAGTCTTGTATTGCTATGCACCCCATCTCAAATGCCTTTTATCTGTGGTGTCTGCCATAAATATGGAATTACAGATACAGCACAGATAAAATTATTACCTCTGAGATCTTTTTCTAGATAGTTAATAACACTATAAATATATATCACTTTTGGTACTGTTATTTTATTGTTGACTAAGTTGTACCCCTTACATTTCATTTATACAAAGCAAAAGTTCAAATATTTGATGATGTTATTCTGTGCAAAGTATTTTCCCCCAAAATAATTTGAAGACTGTAGTTTATATTGGTTATACCTGGCTATACCCATAGTGCAGATATGTGGTGCTAAACTATCTATAAATTGGGACACCAGGTGATGAAACTGGACAACTATCCCTTAATTTGGTGAGTGGGTACTCATTTAACTGGCAGGATTCTCTGTCTTTTTGGCAGAAGTATACCCAACACAGCTGTAAGTAAAATAATGGTGTTAACTAAGAAAATGCTGAATTTTTATTAATCAGTGTTGTTGGTATTTCTATAGTATGCAAAGCTGTAAAAGAATAGCTTGATGCTGAGAAACATGGAGACTGATAATCACTGGGGGGAGGGGTCTTTACTTATATCCTTAGATATTAAATTGCACAGAAACTCTCTCGCGTTCATATCCAAACCCATCACTTGCTTTTAGCATAAATGCTATTGTGTATTTCCATCTCTTAATGTTGACACTTTTACATGGTACAAATATAAAGTTAATAGCTGCACTTTCTAAATATTTCAAACAGAACACCAAACTTTCCTAAAAATCTTTTGGTTTTGACACTTTTGTGACACATCTTTAACAAACTCCAAATATTTGGTAAATTATATTGAAAATTATGCTGCAGTTTTTAGAGCATTTTATTATGTACAATAAATGTAATTGTTTCTTAAACGGCTAGAAACACACAAGCTGTGATTCATCCTCATTTGATTCATTTGCTCTTAAGATCCCGAACTTCTCACTAATTTTAATGTAATCAATATCATGGCTTAGCTTTGTGAATTCTGAGCTGACTGTTTGAGCTCACCATTTTCTGGCCTGTTTGGAGTTTTTCATTTCTACAGCATCTGCTGTACAGGTCCATAACCACTACGTGAATCACAAAGTCTCAGACATATTGGCACACTAAATAATTGCTTTATGTAATCTGTTTTGTCATATTTGAAGTAAGACTAGGACAGAGGGTTCTTTTATACCTATGAGGTCTATTCCCGTAAGCACTTCACTCTTGAAAACATTGTTAAGATTTTTACTTAGTATGTGCAAGGACCATATTATCACAGTATGATCCCTTATAAAAGATTTATTATGGAAACCTTCTCTGATCTCAGGAAATCATAGCATGGATTTTTTTAGTCTAAACTGTCATACATCAATGAAGTAAGATTCCATAAATTAATAAATTTAGTTTTACTCATTTAAGTAGTTATATTTTTCTCTCTTATAGTTGATCAGTGCTAGATTTTATTACTTAAAGATTCATAGGTTTGCTTCAGACTAGTGCTTTGTAATAAATTATTTCTACTTCATATCTACCTATGTTGGTAGTAGCTCAGGCAGATGTAACAGGTCACATGACACTTAACAGAAGAGTATGTGCTATTATATAATCCATACAAGCAGACAAAATGACTTACAGTATTACATTTCCTTATATGTAAAATTGAAAACTATATCACAACTTTCATCGTCCCACATTTTATTATGTTTAACATAACCAAATTATCCCATATATTCACCACAAAAATATACATTAACAAACATGTCCATTTCTTATTTAAACAATCAGCCAGATTCAGTAAAGCCTACATGGTCTGTTTACACTGATTGTGCATCCCTCCACGACAGGCATATGCCATGCACAGCTGTGCAAACAAGGTAAATACTGTGGCATGCAAATTACAGCATAAACAGTTGAACTGTATGCTAATCATCCGATCCAAGATGGAGGAGCTATTAAACAAGCTATAAAGGAACCATGTAGACTCAGTGCTGGTTTTCCTTGCAAATTCTAAAACCTATTGGAATACAGCTATGTAAAGGAGTCTACATAGAAACTATGTTAGGAGCTGCTAATGCTTTAATTCATGTGTGTGTGCAACAGGCTGGAGTCTATGCTGCTGCTGCTGAAAACAGACCAAGGCCAAGAAGGAGAATGGTTTTCACACCCTTGGTAACTTATCACAATCTACATGAGATGGAAATTGTAGAGCACTACAAGATGGACAGAGACACACTACAGGAACTCTGCCAGGGCAAACTGAGGGGAACCCATCCCAGTGGAGAAAAGGTATGTATAGCACTTAGAATTTTAGCTACACATACCTTTCAGAGACCAACAGGGGGCATGCTGGGGGTGTCACAGGCATCAGCATCCTGGATTCTCCATTAATTCCTGAATGCTATGTTCCAACATACTAGTGACCATGTATATTTTTTCGCTCTACTCCTGAGGATAGGGCCAGAAATATGCCTTACCTGTAGCACCCTAGCCTGAAGTACTGGATTCTTGGCTAGGGTCAGTTAAAAAAAGTTAACAAAGAATTATTTTGAAAACTGTGAATAGCTTCAGTTAATTAGTAGGAGGAGCTGAGAAACTGCATTGTTCTTAAATTTAGAAATATCTGTATTTAGCTGAAGTGTTTGTGTCCCTCCTGTTTGCTCTGAATATTGCTGATCTGTGGCTGCATTTTGGTGGCTTTTGACTTGCCCAAACCCTACTTTAAATCTCACTTTGGACATGCCTCCTAGTCCCATCACATCATCTCATTCTACTGGATAGAGAGAGATCATTTGGGAAAGCCCACCCCCTTAGTTTCTCAACCTTGAATTATCGTGTTTCTTCCCATCCCACTTAATCTAAAGAAAGAAAAAAATGCACTTTATTCATCTGCTTTTACTGTATTTGTGTTTCTTCCTACTTTATTACTTTATTTTGCTTTTGCTGCTTGTTCTTAAAAGTATTCAGTTGCATTTATTCTGCTGCATTTATTACTGCTTGTGAGTAGCCTGATTAAGTTGTAACTGTTGGTCTAAGCCTTTTTGTTTAAGCACAAGGCCTTCAGACCAGTTGTTTTACATTAGGAAGGTTTGTGGCCTACACTCTTGTGGCAGGAGAGGTAGCTTACTTCCTTCTAAGTTGGGAATTGCTGGTTGAAGGCTTAGTGTGTCTGTTATTCTAAAAGTGTCTTAGTTCTGGTTTAAGCACTTGGGCTTCAGGCCAGTTACTTTACATTAAGGTTTGTTGTCTATACTCTTGTGGGAGGAGAGGGTAGATTCTGCCCTTCTGAGCTGGGAATTGCTGGTTGAAGACATATTTTTCCTGCTTATTTGAACTGTTTCTTTCTGAAATTGGTGCACCTTGTTTGCTGTAGCCTAGACTAGATTCAGACTTGCTGAATCTAGCTTTGTTTGTATAACTTGAGCATTAATCCAGGTCATCTTTTTTGGAGAGGGTTCCCCTGCACCATAGTGGCAGGAGTGTGCAGTTAGAACTTGTGTGATTAAATGTTGCTGGAACAGGGCTCAGTGTTGAGCTTTTTTATTGGTTAATTAGTTCATTTGTTTAAATCTGTTTGCTATTGTTTGCTACTGTTATATTTAAGTGTGTTTCTGTTCTCCTGTACTAATTTGACCTAAACAGAGGTTAAATATCTTTAGCCTAGTTTGGTTACAGGTTTTGCTATATCCAGATCTTTTTCCATGATTCTTGTGTTCCTGCTACACCATCTTGTGTTGGCCAGGGCCTGCCTGCACTTAGTGGGAGTAAGTGAATTGGATGGAACTGGTCTGGCACAGGGTGTTAAGTTAAGAGCTCAGGGACACGGGTTGATTGCCCAATTCCAGTGTTTCTATTTTACTTTCGTTTTTGTGGTATTTAAACCCAAGATTTGCACAGGTTTGTGCTTATTGCATATCGTGCACTGCTGCTGCATTGTTTTAACACTTTGCAAGGTATCTCAGCTGCATTTTCCCTTACCAGCACGCCTGTGTAAGTGATGCCCTCGCTTGCAGCTACTGTATTGACTTTATCCAGCCCTACTCACACTTATAGGTACTCTCCTCAGATAGTACCCTCTCTACTATTCTTGATCTCTCTTCCACAGATTCTGACAACCATGGATGGAAAATATCCTATGATTTCTCCTGCTAGTCTGGTTGATATGGGCATCCTGAGGCAGTGTAGCAGCTGCCTTATGTACACAGACAACCCTCTACTACTACCACCTAGGAACACAATATGTGAGAGATGCAATTACATTAAGAACTTAGAATCCTTACTGTCTCAGTCACAAGCCAGTACATCTGACACTAAGAAGGTTGTCTGTGCAAACACAACAAACACCACACTTCAAACACCATCCACACCTGTACAACATACTTCTACATATGCGAAGGTTGTCAACAAAAACATTCCTAAACAAAAGACACCTCCAGAGCAAAAACACACTCTTACATCACAACCCACAGCACTTAGCACCGCACATAGTACACATGCCTATGTCTCACAGCCTCTAAGGCCTAGACACTAACCCAACATACTAATCATAGGAGACTCTATCATGATGCACACAGATGTGCCCCTCACCAGGCAAGATAGTTGCTTGTCAGGTGCTAGAATTCACCATATCATGCACACACTCAAGTGTCTTAACATCAGCTACTGTTATGACACTGTCATAGTCCATGTTGGTGTGAATGACTTTAGATGTACCTCTCTGGATGAAGAAAGACATGATTGAGCTCACTGAATAAGTGTTCCAGGCAAGTATGTCCCTAGCTTTAAGCAGCATCCTACCATCACCAAGAATGATGCCTCAATACAAACAGAAAATTATTGACTTTAACAATTGGCTTAGTTTATGGTGTCATTCCAAAGGGATCCAGTACCTGACAGCCTGGGAGGACATGATTGACAGACCACGAGGCTTTGCCAGAGATGGCCTTCATCTGTCTCCCCTGGGCTTCAGGCTTCTGGCAAAGGGTCTTGCCTTCCCCATAGTGCCTTTTTTAGACAAAGCCATAAACACAAAATTACCAACATGAAAAATTCTTATAAACGAAATTTAAATTTAAAGGTTATGCTGCCAAACACTAGGGGTCTTACCATAAAACTGCACTCATTGCAACCATTCCTCACCCTGGAGAATGCTGACATTTATGTATTCACTGAACAATGGTTCAAAGCTGCAGAGAGCACCCCAGCCTTACCAGGTTATTCATCTTACCATACTTTCAGACCCCAAGTGGAGGGCTACAAAGCCAAAGGAGGTAGAGTTTCAATATGTATCAAAGGCATACACACCTCCAGGTGCTGGTCAAATGGTATGATAGACAGAAGACACTCCAAGTGCAGTTAACTGTTGACAAAACACCTATTTCAAATCATAGCTAGCTACAGATCCCCAACCATGACTCAGGACACCCACTCCACCTATTTGGACTTACTTGAATCCATCAAGAATCAACCATCTACCCTGATCTTGGGTGTTTTTAACTACACACCCATAGAGTGGAAGACCTGTTCTAGCCCAAACATGAATGGCCAGAGATTCCTTGACTTCACCAATGCAAATGCATTGGACCTGTTGGTTGACAGCCCCATGAGAGGTGGAAATATCGTGGGCCTGGAACTAACCAACATGAGTAGCCACTGTAGCACCCCAACAGAGTCATCCTCCTTGGTAAGACCCGACCATAAAGCGATCACTTTCAAAGTTAGCATCTCCCCTGACACCCCCCCACCCATTCAGGGTCAAACAAAAACACTTCTCCAAAGCTGACTACAATCTCCTGAGAGCAGGTATAAGCAGCTTCACAACCATCATACCTTCAGTTGGAACTATCACTAATGTCCAAGTCTACACCAAATAACTGTATGAGCACTGACATAGCTGTATGGACTCAGCAATACCTGACAGGACCAAATCATCTTCCTCAAAGAAGAGTAAATCTGTCTGGTGGACAGCAGCAGTAAACAAACTGTATAATAAAAGGTAAAAAATGCTGTCCAGGACCAAGAAGGGGCAGGTCCCGAGTTGGAAGCAATCTGTCCTTTGTCTGAACAAGCAAATAAGGTCACTGGTGAAATCCTCTAAGGCTAACTTCGAGTCCAAATTGGTAAGGACATTCACAAGGCCTTCTTCACATATGTCTGCAGTCTCAAAGGTAATACCCAAATCCGCTCTGAACTGGTGGTCAAGAACACCAGATACACAAGCACCGTAGATATAGCCAATCTGCTGGCAGACAGGTTCAGTGAAAACTTCACCCCATGTCCCCCCCATCAGTAAACCAGGACATCCCCAGCACCTGCCCCCTCCCCTCTTCACCAGGGAGCAAGTCTTTAATGCCCTCTCAAAGATAAAAAATACAGTCTCCATGGGACACAATAAAATCCCTGGATACATCCTACATGAACTCAGGCAGAAGCGCTCAGCTCGGGTCTGTATTAGATCATCAAAACGGCAGAATTTCGAATGATCTAATATCGAACCCAATATCGCGAATGCTGAAAACAGTGAAGCTGCACAAAACCAAATTCTTTCCTAGGGAAAGAATTTGGTTGGTCACAGTGTAACCGCTGTTTTCAGCTATGCGATGGAAAGTTACGGGTTGGGTTAAGGTAAGTGTGTGATTGTGCAGACATTTGGCTTAGAGCGCAGGTCAGGTAAGTGTGTGATTGTGACAGAATTTGGGGTTGGGGAGGGTTAAGTGAGTTAGGGTTAGGTGCGGGTGAGGTGAGTGTGCGATAGTGAGAATTTGGGATTAGGGGCGGGTTAAGTGAGTTAGGGTTAGGGCGTGGGTGAAGTGAGTGTGCGATAGTGAGAATTTGGAGTTAGGGGTGGGTTAAGTGAGTTAGGGTTAGGGCGCGGGTGAGGTGAGTGTGCGATAGTGACGGACCTTAGGGTTAGAGTCTGGGTTAAGGTAAGTGGATAGATAGTAGTGTATGTGCAGTGTAGTGTAGGGTTAGATGTAACTTTTAAATGTATGTGTGTGGATTGCTGCTTTTTAGTGTGCTTGTGGTGTGTGTGTGTTTCTCGGAACAGCAATTTTTTTCCCTGGGAAAAAAATTTGCTGTTTTGAGGTTTTGATATTGTTAGGGTTCAGGTTTTGCAATTCGACGTTACGGCATTAGATAATGAGCCATTTCGATGATCTGATATAGACCCCTCAGCTCCATTAGGCACTGTATTCAACCAAAGCCTGAGCACTGGCTTCATCCCAGCTGAATGGAGCACAGCCACTGTCATCCCTCTACATAAAGGTGGAATGTCCACTTACCCAGGCAGATATAGGCCCATCAGCCTAACTAGCCTGATCTGCAAGGCTGTGGAATGCATTATCATGGACCTTATAAACAAGGACATTGAGCTTGACCTCACAGTTTGGTTTTGTCAAAGGGAGATCATGCCTATTAAACTTGATCAACTTCTTCAAAACAGTCACCAAAGCCATGGATGAGGGGGAAGACAGTGCACACCACCTACCTTGACCTAGCCAAAGCCTTCAACACTATTCCCCATTCAGGCATAATAGATAAACTCTCCAGGCTAGACAACAACCTGTATGTTACCAGATGGATAGCTAACTGGCTCACTGATAGAGCCCACTCAGTCAAAATAGGGGAAGCCACCTCTAGTAGTAGACCTGTAATGAGCAGTGTACCCCATGTATCGGTCTTGGGGCCTGTACTGTTTGAGATATATTTTTCTGAGGTGCAAGCCAAAACCAGTGGTCTGTGGCTGACCAAGTTTGCAGATGACTGCAAGCTGGGCGCTGTCTTAAATTCCCCTAGTGATGTGAACATCCTCCAAGACGGTCTTACCCAAACTAATGACTGGTGCCAGGAGCATGGCCTCAAACTGAATTCCAAGAAATGCATCATTACCCATTTGGGGAAAATGGCATCCCTACTAATTATCACATTAATAACAATATACTAAGCATGCAAGCAGTCATGAGGGACTTGGGCACCCAGGTTGATAGCAACCTCACTTTTGACCACCACATTGCCTCTGTTGTATAGAAGGCTTTCTACATGCCCCACCTCATAAATAAGGGTATTTCATCCAGGAACAAGGAGGTTATAACATTACTCTACTCCTCTCTTATCAGACCCATTATCAAGTACAGTGTCCCCTTTGGCATGCACCTTGCCAAGCACATGCAGCAGCTGGAGAGACCACAGAGGTTCCTAACGAGGAAATTCCAGGGTCTCCAACACCTGTCCTATACAGATAGACTAAAAGCCCTGTCCCTCTACTCAGTCTTGTACATACTGCTCAGAGGTAACCTGTGTCTAGCATACAAGGCCATCTCAGACCCAGCGTTGATGGAGCTGCTGCATATCCATAAGTCAAAATCCACTCAGGCAACCTGCACACAAGGCCTAGACCTGGTATGTGACATTAATAGAACTTGTTGGTGGGATAGATTTGTGTCGCAGAAATTCCCCCGTCTGTGGAATAGACTCCCTCTCCATGTTAAGCAGAGTACCTCTCTAGCCTCTCTTTAACAGGGTCCTGGATGACTAGATGGGAAACAGAAAATACTACCCTGGGATCCCACCTGTGTCCCTGCTGGACAGGGGAATCAGGTGCTGACTTTTTGGGAACATGGATGAAATTATTGGCTAGGCTTATAAGGGTCTCCGAGCTGATAGCATAGTATCATCCTATGAGGCTATGAACATATGGGTGCCATAGATTGCACACATGTAGAAATTAATTTACCATCCAGGGAACAGGGAAGTATCTACATTAGAAGAAAGGGCTTCCACTCTGTTAACTGCCAAATTGTGTGTAATGCCAGGGGAATCATCTTGAACGTGTGTGCTGGCAACCGAGGGAGTTACCATGACTCACATATCTGGCACACCTCCCAACTGTATCAGATGTTCACTAGGGGGGATATCCCATATTGTCATTTACTGGGTGATGCAGGCTATGCACTGGAACCATGGCTGATGATCCCCATCAGAAATGCACACATATCTGCTGAAGAATGCCATAATGAGGCACACACTCAAACCAGAAATATCATAGAGGATGTGTCTGGGCTCCTGAAGTCACTGTTCCAGTGCCTAGGTACATCTGGGGGAGTCCTACAGTACAATCAATGTACATGTACTGAAATATTAACAGTATGTACCATGCTACACAACATCAACCTGGAAAAACAGCTTCAGCAGGATCAACAAAGGGAAGGGGTACACATCCCAACACAAATGCCAAAGTCATCACAGCCACACTCAGGTGAGGAGTCAGAGGGGGAAGCAGTAGCTGGTGTGGGTGTAAGCAGCTGTAGGTGTGCTCAATATGCACTCACACTACCTAAGGGATGATGCATAGCACACTTACTCACCACCTAAGGGCCTCAAACCATCCTCCTATACATGCATATAGTAACATTGATACCAGGCAATGCTCATGCCCTTTACCTATCTATGTAATGGCTGTGTATTGCTTGCATTAGACAAAGTCATCTCTAACATAAAACTGTTGCAACTGCTGGATATGCAAGGTAAGTGTTGAACCTGGAATGTATTGTGTAATAATTTGAATGACTGGCATAATTTGAATGACTGGCATATCCTTTCATGTTGTTACTTGTTAGTGTAAGCAAATAAAAGGTGGGAGATTTGTACAGAAATGGCCTTAACATGTGACAGCAGAGACTTATTTGACTTATATGTGTCCATTATTAAGTAGTAGGCCTCAGGCATCAAAGATTCACGCAGTCATACCTCTCAAAAGTAGTGATGGTCACTGCATGCCCTCAAAATAGCAACATATGGTTGTACTTGAAAATCATTAGTTTCAGACTTCACAACCCCCACAAGATCTTTAACACTAAAATGGAAAAATGTTGATGCAATCAACTGTCAAACTTTTTAAGACCAATGTAATTCAAAGGTATAATTACCAATTCAGCATCACAAATGCAGATATGTTAAGCACTAAGTCAGCTATGCACCCTGAGCATCAGACACAAAGCTTATGTATCTCTGAATCCAAAAGATAGAAAACAGGGATATGGCACAGTTAATATCACTTGACACAAATGGTCAGTGAGTGTGTGTCAGTAAGAAAGAGAATCAGGCAGACATTCGGATAAAGTAAAATGGCTAGTGAGGCAAATGGGTTTTAAGCTTCACAGCTGAACCATGTAACTGTTGTGTGTGTGTCTGTATGGGTCCTCCAGGTGAAATTGGTGTGTGAGTGTCTCCATGAACACATCCAAGCTCTGTACCAGTTCTACATCTTGGTATGTCAGACAGGTGTGAGCCATGTATGGTAGCATTGGAAAGTCATCATTGTCATACCCGACCACAAGAACTGGCTCTACCAGGAGTGCACTGGCACATCCATTCTCACAGTCAGATGCACTGCTGCAACCTGAAAGTGCCTGTTGCCTGCTGGACAAGCTCCCATCACGAAGATGCCCAGGACCATGACTCCATGACTTGCTACATCTGGGTGTGGAGAGCCCAACCACTGATGGAGCAGTGGAAGTGCTGTCCCTATGAGAGCATGATCGGGCATGGCCACATTGACTAACAGCAGATGATGTGGCTGATCTACACCCACAAGGATGACGTCCCCCTCCCAGCAGACGTTCCTTCACAGACATCTCCCATTCCAACATGTCATTCATCCAATCCACTGAATTGGCAACATGGTGGAAGCAGTCAGGCATATCAGCCTGTGCCACATCTACAACCCTAAGCATTTCTCTGGAGGACCTATGGGAATGTACTGGTGCCTCCAAGATGGTCCAAAACATACTTTGGCATGGGAAGAGACACTTAGATCAGTTGGAGGATGGATAGCAGGCCTTCTTTGAGCACCTGTAACAACTCTCCTGCATGGCACCTTGCCCACACTTTGGTTATGACCAGAGTCAGCAGGCACTGAAGCTACAGTAACCATGCTTCCTGATTGATTGTCTCCCCCTCCACCTGTCTAATATCTGGAGTCTCACTGGAATAGGCAGGCATAGGTCTAATGGCTTTATCCAATGGACTTTCAGGGGATGGCTGTATATCAACCTCAGTGTCAGATTCAATCTCTGCACTCCCCCCAACTGTGCCTCTCTTTGGCCACCATATCATCAGAGTCTGCTGATACTCTGACATCAGGTGGTAGAAGTCCTACACTTCCACTGTCAGGATTACCTGTGATAGTAAGCAGAAAGTGTAGGAAAAAAATACCTACACTACTATAGTATAATATATGCTAATAAAATAACAGTGGTGCCACTATTAGACAATACAGCAATACACGCAACAGTCCTGACATCAATATCAACTACTAAAATATTTCTTTAAACTACTCATCATTACTGATATAAAAATGTTTGTCTTACAATGTGCAGATGATGGTATGCTCTGTATTCTGGATGGTCCTGAAAGAAGTTTAGCAAAAGATAAGAACAACATCATCATGATTAACAGTAACACAAAGGATAAAACATTTTGCCCTTTATATGTCCATTAACTATACTTTCAACAAGAACTTGGATAACAAGCCCAACCTAAGCCCCATTCTAATCAGTCAGAATGAGTTGCTAACTGTAGCACTCTTCAACCTCCTCCAACAAATTTATTTTTAAACAGAACTAACGTATTGATGTAAATATTTTACTATTTAACGGTATTTAACAATTGAGATACAAAAGCCTACCTGGAAGCTCCTCCTGAGACATACTTGCTGTCCCTGAAACATCAGCACCAATGTCAAGGATATGCTGTTTTTCACTTTCGTGGTAACTGTCTGAATCCCTGATAGTGGACAGGAACTCTTCATTTGCTATTAGTGGTGGCTCTGCAGCAGCCCCCCCCCCGGTACCCACCTGATCACAGGTTACTGTAGCTGATCTCCTCTATGCAGATGAGATCATGTCAGTGGCCCTGTGGCATACCTGATCATATGTCCTGTTGTGTCTTCCTACTGCATTGACATCTGCAACTATCTGCTGCCAAATTTGCATTCTGTGTGACATATCTCCCTGTCCCCTCTCAAGCAGAAAGGTACCATGTTGCCTAAAATCTTCCACAATGACCTGATTTTCAGGGTCACTGAAGGCTGGTTTTTGGGGATTTAGACACCTGGGTGCCATGGTCCTAGGTGTCCTAAAACACAATAGAATGATAGTACACATAAGTATCACATAACTACAAAATAGCTGTTCCCAGATAAAACAGAAAAATAGCATTTCTGTATTACCCACTGGAGAAACATAAAACAGACTAGAAATTTTAAATATGAACAACAGGCTGGAGGGCAAAAAAGGAGAGTACAATAGCCACATATCCTTGTTTGTGCCATAACAAAAATTCAGCTTTGCTCCCCCAACTCCAAAAGAACAGACAAATGACATATTTTGCTAAAAAGCCATCATGGAAATGCTGAAAGTGCTATCAAATGAAATGTCCCTGAAACACGTTTACTGATTTTACGTAGAGCATTCCATTTTAAGATATTGCCAATCATGTATACCTGTGAAATACCCTGGCAAATATGCCCCTGCCATCAGTAAACTTCTAACTAAAGCATACACATAAAAGTGTAGCAGTTAATAATCAAATATATATATATAAAATATTAAACACATCTTTCTGAATGACATTTCAGCATGTGCAATATATACATTCTTAAGTTCAGTAATCTTCAGTGCAGATATACCACAAAGTAATAGCCTCTTTTCTGTGTTCTACACATAAACAAGTCTCCTCACCTTCAGGTTCCATACCTACATGGTTGCATTTTTTATGGTGTGGATTCAGGGCTGTCAGCACAGTGAAGATGCAAATGCAGTGTGGACTCATTAAAATTGCTGAATCCCAAATACTTGGCTCCATTTAGGAGATGTAAACATTGTGCAGGCACTCCCTCAGTGTTTGTTGCTAATTGATTGCAACTGTGAATGATTACTGGTAGGGAGAATGAAAGCAAAACAGCAATGCATGCTGCCATACCTCCAATGAGTGTGTAGGTTAGACTTACAAAGTGTATAGAAGTTATTTTATCAAGGTCAGAAATGTAAGTAAGTAACACACAGTTCACAGGTTCAGTTCATTAACATTCAACATCCCCTTCATTTGTTGACAACTGTATATTATTTCCATGTAATATTCTCACACATTTTAAGGGCAAGGTTATGGAATGCCTTATTAGACTGCATGTCTCAGATTACTGGTCAGATAAGACATGAATGTGCAACACACATAGAGAAGTAAGACATAGCTGCATTTTTGCAAGCAATAGACATAAATCATTTTGTGAGCACTCAGTGCACTACACTGTGTGGCCAAGAGGGATGCAGTGCCCTAACTCTATTCTGAAGGTTTACTGAAGTGAGAGTTCAAATCCAGACCTATGTAGAAATATGTCACATGTACTAACAACCATTTTGTACTGTTGATTTCATAGATTGTTTTTTCATTTTAACTACTTTTCCCTTTTATTTAATTTTTAATAACAGTGTTTGCACAGTGCACTGCTTAACACAAACAATGGAAAAGGAGAAAAATTAATGTTAGGCTTGGCTGTGCTTATCTCATTTGTGTGATGCTTAGCAATGAGCAAACTGGCCTAGTGTGCCACACAGGAAGCAGACAGAACACCTACAGACAGGGTGTCTGTAAAAGTGCAAAGGTCAAAAACAATACATTGGTGCAGTTTTTGCTCTTCATCGCACAACTGCACTTTGCATTGCACAGTGGTTGGCAAGGTTCCACAACACCTGCAGACATGACTCAGACAGACAGTATTTGAAAACAGATAATTCAATTAATTCTGTTGGACACCTTGCAAACACACTAAGCATCGTTGAGCAGTGGTTAAGACAGAGAACTTAAGAATGAGGAGGACATTGTGGAAATGTCATGTAACTAGTCTTGTGGCAGCAGGTGTAAGTGTAAGGCTGGAATACAGATGGTCTAGGATTCTGGTATATGGTGTGCAACCTATTTTTACTGTTGTGACAGTGCAATTTATAGCAGTGAACTGAAAAATAGACGTGTTATTTCAACATTCTAGTGACAACAGGCCTAAGTGTAGGACTGCCATACTCATGGTCCTGGGTTCTAATACAGAATATTCCATACATTTTTACTGTTGTTCCACATCCCATTATATTCACTCTTACTTATAACACTTTAGATAGTGGAGCTGGTATAAATTATATAAGTGAGGGATAAGACACCCTTATTGTATTTTCAGATGTAGGACTGAGGGTATACTGTTTACTATATTTCTGTAAGTATAATTCTGCTATCTTGACTTGCATGGCCTTTACAATTACATAAAATATGCATACAACTGGGTCTATATACAAGAACCTTGTCAGGTCACCACATGATGGTACTAATTTTATCTCTTTTTTTCTCTAATACAAACCCTTATCTCTCTTTTTTCATTTTATATTATGTGTCATCAAAATATCTCCATGCCATCCATCTGTACCAAATCACAAAATGCTATACAGCACAGCATGGTAGGCCAGCCCCAGTGGAGCAGCCTGCCACTGCTCCATCAGCTCCTACACCAATGCCCAGCACATCTGGGAGCCAACCTGGCAGCACCGCCTCTGCCTACCCTGCACTACTCATGCCCTCAGGTAGCACTGCCTTGGCAGCTGGTGCAGTGGTACCCTTCAGGAGCAGTTGTGGAGGTGGTGATTTCATCACCCGCCATGAGATGCCAGGGTTGGTGCATAGAGTCATGCACTGCACCATTGGTGTACAGCTATGCCAGATGGAAATGCTGCTCTCCCTCATGGTCCATAGGAGGAGAAACCATCAAGCACTCCAGCCATCAGGAGTAAGGGGACAATAATGACAGTTCAGTGGGTGAGGACACAATTTGTACTGTCTCCATGTTTGATGGGCATGAGTCTTTGGTGTCCCCTCCCTCATCTCAACCATGGTGTCTCCCAACCTTTTATTCTCCTCACCATCTTTGTCTCTTGTCTTGTTTGTCTTGTTTGCATTTACTTCCTCACCTACCCAACTTACCTGACCCAGAACTACCTACATCCCTTACCCAGCATTCCTTAGAAAATGGGCACCTGTCCCACAAAAAAAGTATTGTCCCATACATATCTTTCCATTTCACACACGTCTTCTTGACACACTTGATTTGGTCCAATTGGCTATATAACATGATTTTGTTGTTGTCATCCCTCTCTCTGGAGGTGAAAGTCCAAATTCAGCTAATATTCTGCACATATTATCATTTTTTTACTGTTGACAAACAGGATAGCTATGGTCCTTACCTACCTCCCAACTGCACATTCCTGTATTGCTTTCCCTTTGTTCTTCACCCTGCTTGTTTCCCATTTCACCACCTTCTTATCTACCCCCATTTTAACATGTATAATCTGGTAAAAAAATAGAATCACACACAACACACATAAGTAGCAGAAAAAGCAGTGGACACCTTCAGCTTTTGGACACTGTGTTTGCATGGAGTTTGGCATTGCACACCAATGCCAAGCAAAGGTGAGCGGCTGTGTAATGCTGCAGTTACCTCCACACAATGCCGCTTAACCCTACTGCACTATGCCAACACACAGTAGTACACGCTGAATGTACTATAAAGAATAATGTCATTGCATTATCACTATTTATTTAAAAGTATTAAATACACCTGAATTTGAATCCAGTATCATCTGGGCTCAAAAAGAAATGTGTCAGTGTATTTACACCTGCTGCTAAAGAGTCAACTAAGCAGCAGGTGTGTTTCATACACTCAGTACTAACTCTCAAAATTTTAGCAGTGTGGCACATGTTTGGCCACTGCTTAACTACACTGAAATGGAAAAGTTAATGGAAATGTGCGTCTTACATGTGGAAACACTTTGCCAACCATCACGCAAACTCACTGCTCACAGCTACACTAAGCCAAGGTAAATTTATCATGTATTTTGCTGTTTACTGTCCATTTTGCTCTTTATTCCATTAAACTGAATGTGGAAACTTAAACTGAGCAATATGTCGCATATTTACAGTGTAGCTATGTGTTGTCTCCCCCAGTGTATTGCAACCCTGGTGTCTCCAGTACATTTTCACAAACATATCAACTACACTATATGCATTAATATCAAATGTTTGATATACAATGCTTGCCAATCTGTTAACATGCAGAACTAGAACTGTCTTCACAGTTGAACATGCCTACATATCCATTAACTGACCCTGGGAACTGTTGATCTATAAGCCTAACCAGACTTAACTGCAAGGCTATGGAAAGATTCATCATGGACCTTATCCACAGGGATATATGCAACCTTCAACACTCTTGGCCCAACCAATATTGGTTTTGTCAAGAGTAGATGTTGCTTATTAAACCTAATGGACTTCTTTGATAATGTCTAAAAAGCCATGGATGAGGGAAAACTGGACACACCGCCTATCTTCATTTAGCCAAGCCCTTTGACACAATCCCCCATTCAGATATCATTGAGAATCTGTCCCATCTGGGGATTAACCCATACATTACTACATGGATAACCAATTGGCTCACCTACAAAATGCAAACTATCAAAGTTGGGGAGTCCACCTCCAATAGTAGACCAGTTACTAGTGGAGTACCACAAAGTGGGCCCTCTACTGTTTGGAAACTATTTCTTTGAAGTCCATGTGAAGGTAGATGGCCTGTGGCTTACCAAGTTTGCAAACGACTGTCAACTGTGTGCAATCATTTAGAATCTCTCATCGATGTTAACATATTACAGAAAGGCTTGACACAGACAAATGATTGGTGCCAATCTTACAAATTGAAACTTAATGCAAGAAAATGCCTCTTTGTCCACTTTGGCAAGAAAGTAGCCCTGCTAATTATATTATACATAGCACCCTTTAAGCTATAAGTCACTGTTGCTAGACTTGAAAACAGAGGTTGATAGCAATCTAAACTTCAATGACTGTGTGTCAATACTGGTAAGACACACATTCTACATTGCCCACCTCATAAGTAAGGGCATCACATCCAAGACCATGGAGGTCATAGTTCTGCAGTACTCCACCCTTATCAGACTACTCACTGAGTACAATGCTTCCTTCCCTGTGTACCTCACTAGACATCTACAACAACTGGAGAGACCACAGAGGTTTCTGACCAAGAGAACCCAGGGCCTCCATAACATGAAATATATGGAAAGACTGAAAACCCTGTCACTGTACTCAGTATCATACAGGCTGCTGAGAGGTGACCTGTGTCTAGCAGTCTGGGACCCATCCCTAATGTAAGTGCAGGCAATCTGCAAATTAACTGGGACAAGAATAACTTTCTCCGGAGATCTCAACCTAGGCTGTGACATAAACAGAACATACTGAAGAGACAGATGCATCTCCCAGCGCATCTCACAGCAATTGATGCTCCTCTGCATTAGGCTCCCACTGCATGTGAAGCAGTGGTCCTCGATGGTCTATTCATGTGCAAATTTAACAGCTGGATGGGTGATTATAAATTCACCCCAGTGGTGGCACTTATGTCCCTCATGATCATGACCATTCGGTGCAGATCTCAAAATTTATCTACTAACAGTAAACATCTAACTATGCTCAATAAGGGGTACTTGGGTTTTTACATGGCTAGGCTTGTAAAAGTCCTAGGGACATTAGCCTATTAACCTTCTAAGAACCTAGGAAGCTATGAACCTAGGCAGCCCTCTCATCATCTTCTCTTCTACACCCAGTGCTGATGTCATGTAATATAAGTGATCCTGTGACCTTGTAAAAATCATACTTGTGTTATGGCACTTGCTTAAAGTACTGAGTTCTGTAGTCTGTGTACTTAGGTAGGGGTTCTGTTCTCACTGCAGTCAACTGTGTGTTTGTCTAGCCAGAAGATTAGAAGTGTCTATCTTACAACTACCACTCCATTGCCATGGATTGACAGTATTTTGGTACTTGCACATGCCTTCACATCCATTTCATTTAGGCCTCCCAACATATTCTCTCCAACATGCCCTGATCTGCTGATGTCATATGCTTTAAGTTGACCTGCAGTCATGTAAGTCAGACTTGTGTTGTGACGTTTACATAAATACTGAGTTCTGTAGTCTGTGTATTTAGATATGTAGGGGTTCAATTCTCACTGCAGCAACTGGGGTGTGTTTTTTTTGTGTGTGTGTGTGTGTGTGTGTGTGTGTGTGTGTGTGTGTGTGTGTGTGTGTGTGTGTTTGTTTGTGCGCATGTGCGCACACAAGCACACTTGCTTGACATTACAGAGAGCCTTTTACACCAGCATGTGGTACACTTTTATTGCCATATTCTCCTCACCAGACACTGTTGATGTGTTCAGCTATAAAGTGTTGCCTGAGACTCTCCAAGTCAGACTTGAGCTGTGGAGTTTGCCTTAAATACCGAGTTCTGTAGTTTGTGTACTTTAGAAAGGAAGGGGGTTCTATTCTCACTGCAGTCAACTGGTGTGTGTGCGTGTGTGTGTGTGTGTGTGTGTGTGTGTGTGTGTGTGTGTGTGTGTGTGTGTGTGTGTGTGTGTGTGTGTGTGTGTGTGTGTGTGTGTGTGTGTGTGTATACTTGCTCAACATTGCAGAGAGCCTTTTATACCAGCATGTGGGGCACTTTTATTGCCATATTCTCTTCACCAGACACTGCTGATGCCATACTATATCTGATTTTTTGATGATCACTATTCCCTCTAGGGCAAGGTCAGAGACTGTTCTGGAAGCCTGTCAGAAGTCACCTCATCCTATACAATGCAGATTACAGTGACATGGATTTCAGTCTATCCACATACATCATGGCATGGTTTGTAGGCGCAGTGTTTTCTTGGTGAGAAACCCCTGTGGTCTGTCTGACTGCTGCATGTGTCTGGTGAGGAACATGCAAAAGAGAGCATTATACTTTTTTAATTTCTCCAAGTCTTTTGAGTTTCTAATACCATGATGGGAATGGACCCCATTCCTAAGTCAAAGTACAATTAAAGTTCATGAAATTAGTATTGTTTCAGTATTTGATGTTAGTCAGAAGTGCTCTTTGCAGCACCTACAATGCAGCAATGACTCATTTTGCAATTTGTACTGCATTCCATGTATTGGTATCATATCTAAATCCAACTGTAGATTCTTTTTCATAAGACCCATTGCTCCTACTACTATTGGAACTGTCTGGATATCTTTCTTCCACAGTGCTCTAATTTCTGCCTGCAAATCCTGATATTTTATGACTTTGTGTCTCTCTCTGTATGCAAGACACTGTATTCACTGGCTGTGGTGATTTCAGTGATCAGTGCTACTTCTGTCTTCTTTTCATGGACCACTATATTTGGTTTTCTAGCATCTATCTTTTGAACTGTTGGTAATGGGTGATCCCACGTGATGTAGATTTCATCATTTTCTATGATGTTTTGTGGCTCATGCTTCCAGTGTTTTTCAGCCACTTCAATACCATAATGTTGGCACAATCCCCAATGCAACAGTCCTGCTACATTATTATGCCTTTCAGTATGCAGTCCTTCTGCCATTAGTATGTCGCAACCAGCAATGAGGTATGCAACTGTTTCCAATTCTGTTTTACAATCCCTACATTTGTGTTTTTCCCACATGTTCAATGGACTTAGTAAACCAGTGTGTATGTAGTCCACTATCTTGGACCGCCAATATTAACCTCTTATCTCTTGGTTTGAATTTGTCTCTCATTAACCATTCCTGCATTCAGTCCTGATCAACATGAGATACTTCCAGAAGTTTTCTATACTTGTAAGTATATTTATGCATTTTCCACATTTCCTGCCTTCTCTTCTGGTACTTCACCGTATTTCTTTCTTTTGTTTTTTGGCATATTCAGTTGTTGCCTGATTTTTATCTACTTCTGATTTGATTTCCATTCCTGCTTGATGCCTATATGCTTCTGGTAGATTAAGCAGAGAAGTCATCTTAGATTTATTCACTAATGTTTCAAAACATTCATTATGTTTGGGTCTTGTGAGGTCAGCAGATATGTGTGGAGTCCCAGAATTGCAGATTTATATATGTAATCAATTTCAAGGAGGCCCATCCCTCCTTCAGAATGAAGGCTATATAATATTGGTATGCACTGATTTTTATAAATCCTTTGGTGAGCATGAAGCATCCTTCTCATTTTCCTATCTAATCTAACACATTTGGGACCACTCATCACTCCAAAACTGTAAGTTAGGACAGGAGCAGCAAATTGGTTTATAGCTTGAATTTTGTTCCTAGATGTCAACACTGTTTTCTGGATTAATTTAGGTCTTCTTAAGTATTCCTTACTAAGTTTTATTTGCATTTGTTTATGTTTTATTGTTGACCCTTCATCAATTCCCAAATATTTATGCACTCCCTCTAGCTCATTGTCTTTTGTATCACATTCTTGTCGCAACTGATGTTTTATTGGTGCATCATTTTCCTACGTTAAAGGTTGCTTTTGCACATTTATCAAGACCAAATGACATTCTTATACTATCTGAAAAAGTTTTGACAACCTGCAGTTGTGCTTTCAGTTCCTCATCTGATGAGCTATACGATTTTAAATCATCAACAGAAAGAAGATGAGAAGTCTTTACACTTAGTTGTTTTCTAGGAGCTAAATTACAGCCATGGCCTAAGCTGTTAAGTAGACAGCTTAATGGGTTAAGGGCAAGACAGAATAGCAGTGGTGACAAAGAGTCACCCTGGAATATCCCCCTTTGAAGTTTTATCCCTGGGATAATAATTTGTCCTTTATTATGGCTTAATTGCAAAGTGGTCTGCCACTGTTTCATGGTCACTGTAATGTAGTCGATCAGTGTAGGGTATAGCTTATACATTTTTAATCACTCTTTTATCTGTGACTGTGGGATACTATCAAGTGCTTTTTTGTAATCAATCCATGCCATACTTAGACTATTCCCCTTATTAAAGTTCTCCACTATGACTTTATTTAACAACAAATAATCCATTGTTCCATATTACTTTCTTTCATTGCCCTTTTGTTATATTGCCATAATTTTTTCTTCTAAATGACTATAAACTCTGCTGGCATCAATTCCAGTGGATAGTTTAGATGTCGTTGGAAGGCAAGTTATTAGTGTATAATTTTTAGGGTAACTTGCAGGTTCACTCTTAAGAAGGAGCATTGTTTTTCCTGTTGTTAGCCAGGTTGGTGTCTGTTTGGGGTGCGCACATAAATAGTTCTTACTCATGGCTAAATCTAAATGCAAAGATGTTAATACTTTTAAACAGGAGTTAGGTACTGCATCTGGACCTGAGGTTTTCCATTTAGAGGCTTTACTTAACTTTGTTTCAGTCTCTCTGGCTGTTACTTCATCACATTTCATATTCTGTACATTTACACTTCTTATTCTTTCATTTACTTTGTCTGTCCATTAGCATCTTTGTCATGTTCCACAAGATCTTCATAAATACTTATCCAAAATGTATCTGTTTCTTCTTTTTCTGGTGGTCTTTCAATTCCTTTTACCTTGTTTCCCAATTCTCTATAAAACTTTTTTGGGTCATCAATAAATTGCTTATTTTGTACTTTTCTTTGTATTTATCTGTGTATCTTGTAAGTTTTTCCACCTGTGCTAAGATTTTTAGTTTATTTGCAATAGTGCATGATAGATCCTGATCTGTTCTATCACTGTGCATTGCTTTTATCAAAAGTATTTTTGTTGATCTATTCCCTCTTCTATACTCTTCTAAGAGTGACACTTCATGTCTTAATTGCTTTATAGTATTCTCTATTCGATACTTCCATGATGGTATTCGATTTCTCCCCTTCCTTTCCCTCACTACCCTGTGTTTTTGTGGTACAGCTTTATCGGTTATTAATTTAGCTGCACAGTAATATATCCTGTTTACTTTTGTTATATTGCATGGATGTCTGTGGACAGTCCTAATTACTGTGTTCATTTGTTCTATCAAACTTCTGACTTTTTGGATTTTAGTGACCTCCTGCAGGCTATTTCTTTCATTGATCTTAATATGTCGCTCTAGCTTTATTAAATTAAGCAACTCTTCTCTCAGCTCATTTTCTTCTAGACTGAGGGCACATTTTTTTGTTTCCATTTCCTGTGGGCATTCTGTAGAAAGGTCTGTATCATCTTCTTGTGGCACATTCTCTTCAATTTCATCCTGTGCCATCCATTGCTCTGTCATATGAGAACTCACTGGGCTATCAGTCCTCAACATTGTCTGTGTCAGAGTTTCCACTTTCCTGTCCCTTCCCTTGCTGTCCATCTTCAAGTGAATATTTATACTGGTTTCCTGTGGAAGGCTCCAAAATATCTTCATTTGGCACCTGACTAATTGCTTCCTGTTCCACTGGTTTACCCTTAATTTGGATGCCCATTGCTCTATCTTGTAGTGCTTTCTGAATTACATTTTCTACACTGAATCCTCCATTTCGCAGGTACTCCATAACCTCAGTTTCTATTTCTTTAACTTCTCCATTGCTAATCTCCTTTTGTACTTTTATCTTTTGCCTTCATATTTTTGGTATTGTAAAGTTTTCTATGTCCAGATTCTTTTGCCTGTATTTCTCTTCAAATATCTTTGGTGCTTCTCTTTTTGTATTGATCAGTTTTGCTTTTTACTTTCCATAGAAATTACACCATATTAAATCTCTTTTTCTTTCCTATATCCATATTTCTTCTTCATATGTCTACTGATCCTCCTGTTTCTCCTTACTTTGGGAACTTATTCCATCATGCTGCAATGTAACCTATGTTAGACCTTCTACACAAAATCCTTCACTTTTCATGCACTCCATAACTTCAACTTCTATTTTTTTTAACTTCTATTTTACTTATGTTCTTTTCTACAATCCTTCTTTGTGATATTATTTTTTTATTGTGAATTTTTCCATATCTGGATGGCTTTAACTGTATTTCTCTTTGACTATCTTTGGGGCTTCTTTATATTGATTAATTTGGCTTTCACATTTGCATAAATATTGCAACATATCAAATCTTTCTTTCTTTGACATGTCCATAGTTCTTTTTTATACTTTTCAAAAATCTCTAGGTTTTGTTGTTATATTTTCGCACTTCCTCAGATGCTTCTTTTTCCAAACAGGTCAAAGTTTCTTGGTCTATATACTGTTTTTCACAAATCTGTTATATCAATGAACACAATTTTTTTTATTTGTGGAAGTATTTTTCTTTCCTCTAATTTCTCTCTTAATCTTTATGTATATCTTGTGTATGGAAAATCGGGGCTTTTTGCATAATAGTAACAATACATCATTTCTTTCTTATCCTCAAAAGTCCACTGTATCATCTTTATGGCTCTTCTTTGGCCTATCAGTTCTGGTGAATTTTGTGGACTGCTACTTCCTTCTACAACAGGGGAGCCATCCTCACTGTGGGCCTGGCCTGGCCCCATTGTAGGAATGTTTCTGTATTTTGAGGATTCTACATGGTCATCTTTTCCATTCCCGGCACCAGTGTGCCTACCAGGATTATGCACTTTTTTATCCTGGGTCTTGTGCACCCAGGTATCTTTTTTTAATTTTTGACCTACTTCTGTCCATTATGTATTCTATATAAATACAGTCTATGTGTCAGTGTTGTCTTGGTGAGATTTTCTGGAAAACAGGGTCCACCTTGTGAAGGTACTCACCAAGACCTGAGATGAATTCAGTTTGCTCAGTGCTACTCTCCTTTGCTTGCTGACTTATCATCTCTCCATTCAGACCCCTACTGTATTAATGTTCTGATAAGGTTTGAGTACGTTGCTATAATATAATCCCGAGATTGGAATATGATGACATGACTTATGATGTGTACAACATAGGCTTTCAATACCAATGTAGACACTTGGTGGTCACAGTTCAGATTGCTATGTATGTGTGTTTGCAGTGCTTGCATCACTGAGTTTCAGCATAGTGGGACTGTTGTCAATGTTGTAATTAGCAGGGAATTCCACTTTGCAGAAGGACAAAATAAAGACACATTTTTACATTTATTTGTAGACAGTGTGGCTTTGTCACCAGTCATTTGTCTGTGTTAACCCCTCCTGTAGTACATTATCCTCATAGATGACTCAATGATTGTAACCAGTGTGTAAGAATCAGCAAATGTGGTTAGCCAAAGGCTGTATACTTTAGCCCGAACTGTCGAGAAATAGATTCCAAACAGTGAAAGGCCAAGCACAGATCCCTGGAGTATGCCACTGGTGACTGCTGTACTGGTACAGGTTGATTCACCAACTTTCACAGTATGTGTTCTTTCAGTGAGCCAGTTGGTTACCCATCTAGTGACATAAGGTTTAATCCCCAGCTGGGAGAGTGTGTCAATGATACCTGCATGAGGGATTGTCTTCAAACCCTAGGCCAGTTGAAGATAGGCAGTATGCACTGTCTTACCTTCATCCAGGCCTATTACACAGAATCAATGGGCTGTGACAACATCACAGATCACCTATAGCATGACTCAGTGCATACACATTCCTGACACGGTTGAATACACACTTCAACAGACCCTCCATACAGACTATGTTTCTGTAGAAAGGTGTACATTAACATGCATCCATCTGAGTTGGGGGGACAGCACCCTATGCATGCATTTATAGACACTTCCTGACTCTCCTCATCTGTGAGGGGGCCAGCATGTCATTATGGACCTTTTCTAAATGGACACTAGTGATATCCCGGCTGTGTGCAGCAGACCTGTGTGAGTTGTTAATGCTATATCATGTCTGTTACATCTGATAATGTCCTCAAAGAGGTCATTGAGGGCATGCATGATGACAGCACTATCATCCTTTTGAACTTGACAAGCCCAAGGCATTTGACACAAATCCACACTGACATATTCACTCAACACATTCAGATGTGGCCATGTACTCCTATATCACCAAGTTGGTATAGCACTGTATCACATACATGGTATCTAAATATGTTGAAATGTGTGAAGTCACCTATATCTCAGGTCCAGTGATCAGGTCCATACATCAGGGCTGTCTGCTAGGCTCTTTCCTGTCAAAATTTTAAGTGGCAGACATCACAGATGACACACACATCCTGTGTCCAAACAGCTGTCTGAAGGAATGCAGATTGCGGGCAATCATTGACTCCATCTGTGATATTAGTATAGTACAGACAGTATCAACACACACCAAAGATTGCTGACACAGCCATGACAAAACCTAAAATGGCACAAAAACAAGGGGGAATTTGTTACATCAGGAAAATGTAGTACAGGAGGGGTTAACACAGACCAATGACTGGTGACAAAGCCACACTGTCTATGAATAAATGTAAAAAGTGTCTTTATTTTGTCCTTCTGCAAAGTGGAATTCCCTGCTAATTACAACATTGACAACAGTCCCACCCAAGTATAATGTTGACATCGCACCCTATAATCAGACCAATAGGTATGTAACCTGTGTCCTGGGGTAAGTGGTAGGTGGAACGTCCAGCATCATGTGATCACAGTGCAGACTTCTCCCTAGTATGTAACACAACTACTGAGTATGTGAAGACATCCACATCAGATGCCATAATACCACCATAGTCCACAGCCTTCATCACACCAATAACTGAATACAATGCACCCTTCTTCATTTACCTCTCTACACATCTTCCAGTAATGTGTAACCTAAGTGTACCACCTTTGTCACAGTGAGCTGTCACATATCTTACTGGCTATACCCAGGTATTCTTTTTGTGGCATAAACATTGCTGTCTGATAGTGTAGAACCCCTATCAAGGTGTTACACCAGATGCATGTGTGATACTTGTTCCATTGATGCACACAGTACATACATGGCTGTTTGACAACATTAATGGCATGGGTAACATTTGTGACAGTGTAGATTGTGATATATATTTTTTATTTATTTATTTTACATTTGTTTACCGGGTTAGTCTAACTGGATACATATCTATTTTCAGCAGAGACCCGGGGAGAAAAGCTCCACATTTAAAAAACAATACATAGACTTACATCCATACACACACACACATATATATATATATATATATATATATATATATATATATATATATAAATTAGCACTGTAAACTCTCCGATCATGTAAGAAGAATTCAACTGATATAAATCTGTTAAACTTCCAATACCTTTACATAAAAATAAAAAAGTGAAGTACTACAAAGGAGCAGGTGTCAAGCTTTCGTTCTTTATTAGTAAGAAGAACATCAGATAAACTGTATAGTGTCAGAACAATGGTATAAGTATGTTTGAAAAGGGGCTGCTCCAACAGTTAACATGTCCAATAACTAGTAAATGAAAAGATAACAATAAACATGTACAAAAAGCCCAATCAGCATTTAAATCACACCTAGTTCTCTTTCAGTTTGTGTCTTTCGGCTTTTCCCGGCTAGGGGTCGCCACAGCGGAACTCCTGTCCCCTAATGATTGGCAGTTGCTTTTTACGTACCGGCTTGCCAGGCCTGACGCACAACCTTCAACGAAGGTACCTAGTTCTCTTTCAGTATGGTTTCATATTTCACTTGCACACTGTTGCTATATTTGATCTGTCAAAAGCTTTAATGGTGATCTGTAGTTACTATCTGGTTTCCACAGCAACCAATGTGATTTAAATGCTGATTGGGCTTTTTGTACGTGTTATATATTGTTATCATTTCATTTAGTAATTATTGGACATGTTAACTGTTGGATCAGCCTTTTTTCAAGCATACGTATACCATTGTTCTGACACTAAACAGTTTATCTGATGAAGTTCTTCTTACTAATAAAGAACGAAAGCTTGACACCTGCTCCTTTGAAGTACTTCGCATTTTTATTTTTATGTAAAGGTATTGGAAGTTTAACAGTTTTAGATATATATATATATATATATATATATATATATATATATATACATATATATATATATATATCTACATATATACAGATATATATATATATATAGATATAGATACAGATATATAGATATATATGCCATGCATACCAGTCAACTCGCCTGTATTAATCATAATGTCGCATACAGGTATAGCAGTGTCCTTCCTAACACCTCCAGCAGATGTTACAGTGCCAGGACAGCGTGCATGATTACTTTCATAGAGTGAGGACATGTCATAATAGCTGTACAAGTTTGTTTGTACAGAATCATCTCTGATCACTCTAAATCACTTACGTTATGTCAGACACATAGGATTAGTGGTGGTATTATTCTGATATTGTGTATGATTGTGGTTGGTTCTTTTAATGTTTTCCATGAGCCTTTACCTGCTGGACACCTCCACTGAGATTACACACTTTGCACAGCTTTACAATATACACTCTGTCCCAATTGTATATAACATCCTTGAAAAATGTCATCTGCATTATTCATATAAGGATGCTTATCTCACATGGACTTTTTACCCATTGTTATGTCACCTTGCGTGACAGTCACATGGTACACATTTTCACTGTGCAGTCCCTACTGTACCATATTGATATGTGATTGGTGTTGCTGCTACATCTATCTTCCATTGTCATGCCCTCATCTGCTGTACATTAGGTTGTTTTACCTGTCCTCTTTCCCTGTGTTCATTCCTGCAATTCATCTGTGTGTCCCTATTCAATACACACACTACTCCAGAGTGTTTATATTACATGGCAGTCCATGTACCGTTATAGATCATTTGCACGACTTTGGTACAGAATTCCAGGAATGGGATTTCACAATACTCTGCACTGTATACACTGTCCTGTACTGTGCTTGGACCGTATACATAACTATAATACCTCTCAATTGTCCAGGTTTTTGCAGAATGTCTAGATTTTTGCCTTATATCTTTTGGTGTGTTCCTTATCAATTTTGTGGTTTTCTGCCATATCACTGGGATGATCTCAGGACTGATGTGAGTCAATAATTATGTACAGTTGAGTTTCAGACTTCAAATCCTTCAGAAAATGTATCTTAACACAAACCTCTTGTTATTCTAGTACATTTCTAAAGAGCAAATATGTCAAATCTGTACCTATTTCTGGGTCATTGTCCCCCATTATGTTGGGCTTTGTCCAGTTGTCTTGCACTAAGAAATTGAAAGCTATGAAAACTATTATCTGTTAATCCTTGGTGATCATTATGGCATTCCACACAAAACTGCAGACAATACTGTGCTCTGACTTAAAGGGTTGCTATGCGTGTTGGCTTAAATAGGTTCCTGGCTGGCAACACTGTCTTATCAGTCTTATCTCAAGGTGTGCCACAAATAATTACAAAATTGCAATATGAATTGTTCCTAATTAAAAAAGATGTAATGAATTTAATCTCATCATAGACATTCTTTATATATTATTCTACACAAATTCCACATTTTCTCTACATCCACCATTATGCATAACACTTTTTCCAGTGCTTGTCAACCTTACCACTACCAGAATTTATTCGTAACACTTTGGATTTTGGTTTTGAAAAATCAGTACCAAAAACAGATTTCAGTTGTATCAATCAATATCTTATTGGTAGGACAGCCAAAAAATGTAATTTAGAGGGCTTGGATTCAATTCCTAACTGTGTCTTTGTAACTGCTATAGTGGTTGATCTGAGTTCTGGTTCAGAGAGCTTGCTGATGCTTCTTACCTTTTTCCTCCTTGTCTTGTTATGACATGTAATATACTGGGGAGAGATCATGTCAATTGAAGCACTGTCACCTTTCCCATCTTTGTCTGGTGACGTGATAAATTGCAGGCAGGTCATCTGCATCACTGGAATTCAGTTGATACCATTTGTCTGGTTGAGTAAGTATGTATTCATATTATACAGATTATATATACATATTATTCAGTGTAAAATTTTGATTTAAAACAATGTGTGAATTATAAATAAAGATTTTCATGAGGTGTGCTGCAAGTAGGATTGTTTATTGTTCCTTAGCAGTAACAACGGAGAATGATTGATATATATTTATATTAATTAGTAGTGTAACATTATTTTAAGTCATTAATACAATGAAAGGCTGTGGTGGTGCAGTGGTTACCATTGCCGCCTCACAGCAAGAGGTTCTCTGATTCGATCCTCGGCTATTGTGCCTTCTGTGTGGAGTCTGCATGTCCTCCCTGTGGTCATGTGGGTTTCCTCTGGGTGCTCCGGTTTCCTCCCACATCCCAAAGACATTTTGTAGGTGGATCGGATACTCTAAAGTCGCCCTAGGCATGAGTGCATGCATGTGTGTGCCTTCTGTGGAAGGTTGGGCACCGGGCTGCCAACTTGACACTGTAAAACTCCACTGCCAATCATGAGCAGACAGGTGATCCACTGTGGCAACCCCTAACCGGAAAAAGCCGAAAGAAGAATACAACAAAATTATTGATCTGTACTTTCAATACATTGTATTTATTTGCTTACACATTATTATCATCATTAATGTATTCATTTTTTATTTGTGACGTTAATTACATATTAAAATGTTATGGATTTTCTGCTGTTACTTGTAGTGTGGTGCTGCGGTAGCGTTGTTGCCTCACAGTAAGACGTTGTCCTGTTTGATTCTGCCAATCATTAGCGGACCAGAGTTCCGCTGTGGTGACCCCTAACCGGGAAAAGCCGAAAGACACAACAACAACAACAACAACTTGTAGTGTTTCTGAGTTTTACTGCCTAAGCTGCTCAGGAAATCTCAACTAATAATTAATTAAATAAATAAGTCTGAACTTTGCTGGACAACCCTGTTTCCAAAACTAAGTAACTGATTAACTTTCTAAACTGACTTCTCATAACTATAATACATTTGAACTTGCTCTACCTTTTTTAAACTGAAATATATGAATTTATAGTGAAGAAAATCAACTTTCTAGTTAGTTAAATTGTTTATAGCTTAGTCTTAAATTACATATTTGCAAAGTAATATAGTAAATGTTTTCATAGCAAATATATCAGCAAAACTTCTCAGTACGAGAGCATTAAATAATATATTCATAATACATCTAATTAACGTTTGAGAAAATACATCAAAGGGTTTTTGCAGTAGTTTGTGCTTGGCTGGAATCTAAAGGGTGGAGTTGTCAGAGAGAATGTATTAGACCAGCTTATAAAAACATATTTCCCGAGCTAAATGGGTTGGCTTCTGAAGGAATACTTTCTGATAGAATGAATGAGTTGTGGGAAATGAACCCTTTGAAAAAAGAATGCTCATTAGCATTTGTTGATGTGCAATAATTACAGTTTGTTGAACTTTATAATATAGAAAGTTTTACTCATTATTGAAGTATCCCTGATGAGTTAAGAAGTGCGTTATGGTATCATGTTGCAAAGTCAAGTCTCAGCAAAACAACTCACACTAAATTACTGGATTCTCAGATTTATGAGTGTGAACAACTCCTAAAGAGCGCCCTTAGTTGAAATATGATTTATAGCCCCACCTCTGAAGTCATAATCATTTTATATAGGGGGGGTTCCTTGCCCATTTGATCCTTAGATGTATGTTATGTTTCATGCTTTATGTTTTTTAGGGTCACCATTGCTAATTTGGTCTAAGTTGAGAGGCCACCCAAAGAACACTTCAAAATGTTGACCTCTTGGATGGTTCAAATAAAGAATTAGATAGTCATGCCCAGAACTAGGATGCCAGGTCACACCACTGGTGCCAGGCTTGATGGTAGTATAAACTGCCATCAGGCCTAATAGTAGTATCAGCTCTTGAGTGCATGGTGGCTAATTGATCCATATTTACTGGTTGAATTTTGGCTGAAATGCCTGTGAATGTGGGATATAGTCCCTTTTAAGTGGCAGGAAGGAGCAGGGCAGGTTAGTATGGACTTGATTCAGGCAATGGAAACTGGCTGTTAAGATATTGTCTATCATATCATCTTTCTGCTTAGTATGTAGACAGTACTTGTATGAAAAGCTGAAAATTACCAACTGGCTATCATTGGTCTTATCTCAAGAGACAGAATTGATTCTGGAGGTAGACTTCTTGACTAGAGGATTGCTATTTTTCCTTTCTTGAAGTTTCCCCTTGGTAGAGGCCTTGCATGGGTATGCGAACATGCACAATACCACCATGTGGCATCATGTAATTGGATTTCTAATTTTTTCTTACAGGACCTGGCTCAATGGATTCCCCAGCTGCTCCCTGTTTAGGTCATTTGTTCCTCTTGGGACAAAAATCCAGGCATCCTGGAACTGGAATAGAATCCTCTGGCCCATTTATTCCTTATCTGCCCATTCATTTCCCTTGAGGCAAGAGTTGGGAATTAAGGAGCAGGTAAGTGTTCCAGTCCTAAAGAGGTTCCATAATCATCCCTTCTAAACCCCTTCTGTAAATGTCAGGCTTACTCACAATGACACCCTGGGTGGGAAATGATGTGCATGTCTCAGTCGACATCATCCCTGACTCAGTGGTCCATGCACCTCTGAACAGCAAGAGCCTTCCCTAACCTGATCTACAAGTGACCTGCTACCAATCACTAGGCTTCAATAATGTGGCAGGACAGACCTCCTCCATCTCCCCAGGATAGGCGAGGTGATTTTGTCCACTTTAGCCCATACCCCCATCAGGACATCATCCCTCTGTTTCATAGGGCTGAACCAGGATAGATTTTGTAGCATAAGGTGAGTGGTTTGCTCAGTCTGACTGGAAGTTATAGAAAGGAAAACTTTGCCTGTTTTTTGCATGTGCACGTAACATAACATAATGGGTGTTTGCTTGGGATGTTTAACCTTCTTGTTGACTGTGGGTGTATTTCTTGCTTGGGTACCTTGTACTGACTCTGTAGTTCCACTGGGAAACATCAATGGTCATATGGAAAATGATGGCGGTATCTGGTGGGGTGTGAGAGGGAGGAAAAGATTTCATGAGCTAAACGTGAGTGTTGAATTGTTTATTGGATGTTATCTGCTAATTGTGGATTATCCATAACAAGTAATGTGTTTGAACGGGGGCTTACTCATATGTCTGTTTGGGTGCCAGAGCACCATAAGTCGAAGGTTGTGTTTGTGTTATCAACTTTTCTTAAGTAAACTGAATGCTATTTAACAAAAACCAAGGGACTAAAAATTATTTCTTGAAAAATTCACTACAATAAAAAAAATGTACAGCATAGTACATATGTGTACTCCTGTTACTACTAACGCACTTTCAGTCCAAAACCACAGATAGTGGTGATGGACTTTTTAATGATTTCTCTACAAAGTCAAACATTTCTCTCTTAATGCAAAATGTTGCAACTTCAGTGTAAGAATATATTAGTGTGTGTGTGGGGGGCTTTCTTCTTATTCTTCTTTCAGAAAAATCTGTTTCAGTCAAATTCTATTCTATTTGGCTTTAAGTCTTTTGGCATTCGGTCTTATTGAGTGAAAACATGTAGTAAGGCCTTAGGTGTTCTGGTATCTCAGATCAAGAGAGTTTTCAAGATGTAAACTGATCACAAGCTGGTGGTAAACTCTGCCAACTAAATGGGATGGTGGCTAGAGAGACACAGAAAATTGAAATGTATAGTGATGATGTCTGGAGAATGCTCTTTCTTTCTGGTTGAGGTCATCTTCCACTTCTTGAAAAAATTCTCCTTCATACAAAGAGTGGGTGGGGATGTGGAGCCAACCAAAGTGAGGTGGGGGATATGGAGTCACCTCAAAGATGGCAAGGATTTGCACTTACCCCGAAAAAGACCTTAGTACTTCAGGAGGTGGCAGGAAACTGTGGGTAAAAGATGACCAGTGCTTACATTAGCTGTAACCAGAGTACCCGTAAATTGATTCTAGCTGTGAAGGAAATGGTCACGTGAGAAAGAGACTTTTTATGTAATGCAGGGGGATTTCATCAGATTTGACTGATTGGAACTGACAGGCCAGGAAGGCAGAAGCTTTAGCAGTCACAAATAGAAAGGAGCTAAGTTCTTCTTGGAGCAGTTTTGCAAGACCATGGAAAGTGACTTCTGGATAACCTAAAAGTGGTTTTGGCAAACTTGTGGAAGGTCCACAGAATATTACCCATGCTATACTCAACAAGGGTGAAAAAATATTGAGCTTGGCTGGAGCATTGCTAGAAGGTGGAAGTAGCAGTTTTGATTACAAAGTCCTGACTGTAATGTTCATTCTGTGTTTAGCAGAGGCTGTGCCAGAAGTAAATGGTGAGATTGGATTCCTTTCTGTGGGTGAGGTCACTGTGGCAATTAACAGTTCTGTTGGATCAGGGATGTGAGAGTAGATGATTTTCATCTAGAACTGCTGAAAGTACTGGGTACTGCTGGGATGTCATGTGCTTAATGTTCCTTTCCTTTTTTGAGTGGAAGATGGGGAACATTACTTGTGGGCTAGCAAACTGAGATAGTGGTCCCTATTTTCAGAATTTGCACAGGAAGATGTGTTCCACTAATAAAGGAATTATGCTATTTACTCTCCCAGGAGAATATTTCTCCATGATGCTGGAAAGGAGATTTCATTTAATAGCTGAGTCTCTGATCCAGGAGGAGCGGTATGCATTCAGTAGTTTGCGTAAAATGGTGGCTCACCCCTCTGTCCTTATGTGGACATTTTAGGGGTTATGAACGTCTTTTAGTGCAGTTTACATGTGTTTTGTGTACCTTAAGAAGGTATATAACCATGTCTCCTGAAACATCTTGTGGGAGGTACCAAAACAGTACAGGCCCTGTGGCCAACACTGCTTGTCATTTTGTCCCAGTATTTACAGAACAAGAGTACTTCCACAGTATATTCACAGTGAACTAGAGAGTCTTCTAAAGGTGTAGCTTGTAACTTTTTATTTTAGTGAATTCCATCAGTACACTATCAATGCTGTCAGTGCACAGCTGGCATTGTGCGAATATCCATTTAGAGCTCATGAGAGTTGCATCAGATTCTAAATGATGTTGTCTCCTTGGCATCAAGTGACTATAGTCTCTAGCATGTGCTGGAGTGCTTTACAGCTCAGTATGAAATGGTTTCAATCAAAATTGTTACTTTCAAATCAGGTGACATGTTTCTTTGCCAGAAAAGACTAATTGGCCTAATGGCTAATGCACTGTGTTGTAGTTGACAGGGTCCTGTGTTCCAGACTTGGCAGGGGTGAATATTTAAGAGCTGAGTGGTCTTGTGAGCTAATGCACTATGCTGTAGTTGACAGAGGCCCAGGTTCGAGACTTGGCAGGGGTGATTGTTTAGAGCTGAGTGGACTAATGCACTATATTGTAGTTGACAGAGTCCTGGGTTTGAGACTTGGGAGGGGTAATTTTTTTTTTTCTATGATCAATATAATCATTAACCGCAGATTGCCTTAATGTTTGAGTGGGAGGCTGGCATAATGGTTAAGGTGTTTACCTTGCAAACACAAAGTGCAGGGTTTGATTCTCACATGCGTAATTGGCTAGGCTCAAAATGGCTCACAAGGACAGTTAGCCTAATACTAATCAATAAACGTATCACTATGAACATATCACTATGGTCTCTGCACATGAGGATGGAAGAGCTACTTTATGTAGGGTAGTGTATGTATCATCCTAGGATGTTGTTTATTTGGTGGCTGTAGTTGAACCTGGGAGATGGACCAACTGGTAGGTGCATCTGCAGCAGTGCTGCCAGCATGATACTAGACTGTGGTAATAAGGTGAGATATGAATTGTAGGACAAAGCTCTCAGTTTACTGGTCATTATTGGTCCTCACACTCACCCACAGCTCCAGCCTTTAGATAGTGACACAAAAGATAAGACTAATGATGCAAACAAGTGGCAGAAATGACATTTCTTTATAGGGTTGCTGGGTTCACTCTCTGTGGCAGATTGATGAGCTTGGTGGCCCAGGAGGCAGTGATTGAGAGAAGTCAATTTAGGTGGATTGGGATACTAAAAGACAATGCCCTCAGTCTTCTTCCACAGGAGGTGTTCTAGGAATAGACCACTGGCAGCAGGCTTCAGGGTATACCCAGGACATACTGGAGATAATATCTCTCAGCTTGCTTCTGAATTAACATCACTGTATCTTTCTCCAGAGAACCATATGGCTCCCAGACCTGATTCCCCTCTGCCTTATCTACACAACTCTCTTTAGTGAAATCAACTCCCTCTCAGCAACAGCCTAACCATCAAAGAGACCCCATACTGACTTTATTCACAAACCAATAATGCCCAAGTACTTGCTAGACCTAGAAACTCATTTTCCTCCACAGAACATATTTTCTTGGTTCTGGCACCTAAGCTATGGAACACACTCACAACTAATATCTTCAGCACAGCCTTATATACTGCATTCAGATATGAACTCCTCAACCACCTAAGACACAGGTCCACATATACATGTTTCACTAATCCTCCAATAACATGAACTTACCAAGTCTCCCACACACTACTTAGACTTAACCTGTAAGAAATATACATGTAACTAGTCTTCCTAACCCACAACTAATACACCACCTGCCCTAATTCTGTTTATCACCATCCCACCCACTAAGCTAACTCTTCCAGCAGACCTCCATCTAGCATCCCACCCTTGATAACTAACCAGCATCTACTCAATCTCCCATGTATCATTCAAGCTGTGTATATATGTTTAGTTTGCATCTATCTAAACTACACTACTGTGAATATGTTAAAAATGTCAGAAGACGTATGTTAAACGTGTCATAGTTCCTATGCTGTTAATGATAGACTATTAAAATCTAAATTATCAGCACTGTATTTCACATTATTTCCTAGTTTATCTATTGCATTACCTTTCTCATGTATTTTGACTCCCAGGATTTGAGTGAAATGGGTCAGCCTTGGATTAGTCCACTACTCTAATCAACAAACTTAACTCAATAAACAAAATGCCTGATGATTTCATAGGATGAATACCTGTGCTTGGAAGAGTAAAGTGTAATGTGCCATGTTTATGCTACTAACACAAAAAGGTGATGGTTTATCCTTTGCAGTGCCAGAAGCCTGGTAAAAAGTGCAGAACTGCAGACTTTCCTGGATTCTAATATGATAGATATTGTTAGCAGCACAAAGATGTAAGCAAAGAGAGAGATACTGTGATAGCTGGTTCCAGGCTATCATATTCTCAGTACTGACAGGAACAGAAAGGTACAGTAGCAGCAGCGGTGATTTATGTAGGAGGCGGAGATGGAATACATTGCAAGGTGATAGAGGAAGAGGGGGGAGCAGGGCAGAATGGAAATTATGAAGATAGTATGTTGGTAGTCAGTCTGTGGGCATGTTGTTTGAAACACTGGTGGCTGCACACCATCTACAATCCACTTCACAGAAGAATGACAGTCTGTTGATGGATAGCTATGTAGAGTAAAAGGTGATGGTGATAGAAGATCTCAGTCTCTGCTCGGAAGGCTGAGCTCATTCTTCTACAATGGAAAGAGAGATGGAATTCTGACAGAGGTTCAGGAGCCAAATAATTTGGTCAGTTGGTACAAGAAGGTACCAGCTAAACAACTTTCTAAACTTAATTCTCATGAGCTTGTCTGGCATTTACAATATGGTTGTTAGCTCTTCACTGCCCAAGAATGACCATCCCAGAGTGTGGTTCACCTTCGGAAAGGTAGTGTAAACCCAAGAGAAAGTGAGGCTGACTGGGACTGCAGAGGCATATGGTATAAGCAGCTAGATGGGGGGGGGTGTCTACAAAAGGAACCGTGACAGCGGGAACAAGTGGAAGGGGTGAGCAAGTTCTGGAGAAGATTCAGAGACATTATTCTGGAAGCCATGCAAATATGTTTCCCCAGGAGAAGAAAGGTAAAGCTCAGGAGGAAACAAAAGATGTTGATCATGAAGCTGAAGATTATTCTCAAGAGCTAAAAGGCATTAATATGGTGAGAATAATGAGGGGCAGTGGAAGATAAGCAGCACTGTATCGAGATTTGGAGACTAGACGCTAAAGAGATGTATGTCTGTGTGTGGGCTCGCGCATGCGTATGTGTGTTTGTGTGTGGGGTAAACAATGAAGGCGAGAGGTTTTCAGATAAATTGTAGAGAAAAAGGGGGACACCAACCTAAACACATTGATCAAGGATGGAGGGGATGTTGGAAATTACAAGGACAATGCTGACATTCCCAAAAAAGGGAAAGGTACTATTCTGGAAGGGAAAGAATGTAGAGAGAGGTGAAAGATAGGATGGCCAGTAATGTGGGCAAAACTGAAAAGGAACTGATCATTGTACAGGAGGACAGTTCACAGGATATTGATGTTATACCAGCAAAATACTCAAAAACCTAGTAAATACCCTGAGAGAACCAGTTAAAAAAATCTTGAGCAGATCTCTAGCCAGTGAAGAAGTACAAACTGAATGGCAAACATATACCTGTTTAAATTCCAAGGACTATAATTTGCATTCATTTGAATGATGAGAGATTTCAACAAAGGGAATATATACTGTGTGAAATCTTGAAATATCCTCCTTACTCTGATCTGTAGTGACCTTGATGTTAGTTTATATAGTCAGCAGGGATATGGCAATACAGCCCCCATTGCCAAAAGTGGTAAAGGGCGCTACAAATTCCACAATATACTGTTTAAGTGGTGGATTACCAGTTCATTTTTCATACGTTCAGAAACTTCAGTCTTGGGCCTCATTTGTGATGGAGAAACTGAAAAAAAAAACCTTTACTTATTACCTTGTTGATGGTTGGTAGCAGGAGCAGTTCAGATTGTTGCAGGCCTGTTACCTAAACTTAGCAGCTAGGAAAATTATGTTGATAATCCTGTAAAACTGACTTAATGTCTTTATAAATGACAAACAGCTTCATGACCCAAACCAGTTTGGCTTCACCGCCAGCAATTTTTTTGTCAGTTAAACATCATGCATTTCTTTGACTGGAAAACAGCAGAACTAGATGAGGGCAATGCAGTAAATGTGGTCCTTTTGGATTATAAGACGTTTGACTCAGTACCACACTGAAGACTACATAGTAAGCTGAATGACTAGGAATAAAGTTGACAAGTGTGAACTAGTTAGGAATTGCTCTGAGGAAGAACTTGAAGAGTCACACATATGCAGATATCTATAAGGGTTCAGATAAATGAGCTGTGGAATATTGCAAGGGCAAATGTTGGGGCCCTCACTATTTAAACTGTTCATCTTTAATACGTCAGAAGGGGTGACTCATGGACTGAGTATATTTATAGATGATGATGCTTCTATATGGAGGGAAAAGACAGAAAAGAGTCCTCTGTAGGTGGGCAGAGAAGGGATATCTGTGTGTTTGTAATGCTTAATCCACTCGTTAGTCCATGCTATCATTATTTTATTCAAATTGAAATGTGTATTTTTTGTGTATAGTCACGACACTCACAACAAAATTTTAATGTAAGAAAGGAAAAAAGTGAAGAACCCACCTTGGGTACAGTATAAACAACATACACTGTGCAACTTTATACATATATATATATATATATATATATATATATATATATATATATATATATATTTTTTTTTTAAATTAAACTGCCACTATGTGTGCAAACATACATGCACACACACACACACACACACACACACACACACACACACACACACACACACACACACACACACACAGACACACACACACACAAAAAAGTTGTAAATGAAATACCTTAAAAGAACAATTTTAAGAAAGATTATTCTGTCTGGAATGTTAATTAGGAGATAGGGGGTTTTGAAAACCGTCATACTTTCTCTGTGATATGGTGAATGTCCAGGCTGACGCCTTGCTACTGTCTTTTCTGTAGGCCAGTTTCTGTTGGAAGAATCCCGCCTGTCAGAAGCAGCAGAAATGGCTGAGAAAGCAGCAGAACTTGACAGCACAGAGTTTGACGTTGTCTTCAATGTCGCACACATGCTCAGGTAGGTTCTTAAAGGTATTTTCTCAAAATGTACTCTCAGTACAGAGTTTCTTTTCTTGGCTTCAGTCTAACACCAAGTTCCAAGCTGCTCTTGTGAATTGGTTAAAAATAGCAATTTGGTGAAAAAATAATTTTGTTTAAAGGGAAAGACACATTTTCTACACTGGCAAGTGTTTTTTTTTCTTTACACTGGAAAGTTTATGCTAGACTGCTAAACCTCTGCATGTTGACATATTTATGTTAGCTATTTTGTTGTATGCATCACATGGGAGTAGCACTCATTCATTCATCCCTTTTTTGATAATTTAATCAGTCCTTTTCCTGCCATCTATTACAGAAGTTTTGTGAAGTAGATGTAGTTTTTGTAGCTTGAGAAAAAACACATTGTGACTGTTTCTTTTCTTTTTCATTGTTGAGGTCACATCCCTCATCTTTTCTTTTTACTGTTAAACGGTGCTTCTAGCATTAACTTTATGTGGAAAAACCTTTTGGTGAGGACAAGACCAGTAGCTGTATCAATACTTTGATCAGTATAATGCTGTGAAAATAACACCTAACAGAAAGGGGCTTATAGTAACAAACATGATGCATAGGAAGTAAAGTACAAAACTGTGTGCATTAGATCATTATAATGCACGGACAGAGGGAAGTGATTAAGGACTAAGCCCGTGGTGGAGTGCATACAACCTTTTACTTGTTGTTTAGAACTTTGCAATTCTTATTTCTGTAGTATGTCATGACAGGGATAAACATGGGAAACATGACTGCTAAATGTATTTCTTCTCATGGAGTAGTATTGAAATGCACATCATGGAATCAAATGGACCACTGAAAAAGGAATGAATATTTCATATCAAAATTTAATGCATTACATAAAACGATGATGGTTCCTTTATAGGTTATCTAAAAAAAACTAAATTACTGTCACAAGGATTATTAATTGACAGGAGTCATACAGTCCCACTATTGTAAGGGTAGCATGTGCCATTATGGGGTTAGCTTAAGCTGGCATAGTTTAAAAGCTTTTCTTGTGTTATGACAGGGAAGCCAGTCAGGCTTAGGCAGTCAAAAATCAGCCTGTAATATTACATTGTTTTCAATTATGCATTCCTGGAAAAGAACAAAAGAAAAAAAAATGTCAAAACAGTCATAATTCTAATGATGACTACATTAATAGCACAGGATCAAATGTATTATACAATATGACTTTAAATGAACACCACGAATATTATTTTCAGAAAAAGTGCACAAATAAAGAATATATTTCATAGCACTGAATTCAGAGTTACTTAATACATTATTAACAATAGCACAGAAAGTTACTGAAAAGTCTTGAATTGGCAATTTAAACAGTGTGCCAAACTGATGGGTGGGCGCTTCAACTGGAAGCAGGCCAATGCATTGTGCATTCAATGCCACAAGCTATGAGGGAGAGATATTTTAATTAGCCATTTGTAGTGACATTTCGTAGAAAGTACAGTCCCCCAGTAACACATAACTAAATATTTCTTAATTCATTTAGCTCATTATGCTGTCACTGTCATACATTATAGCTCAGTTAAGGTAAAAGAAAATGAGTGACACTCTGAGGGACTAGGATTGATACAATAAACCACAGCTGCATTCTGCATTTTCCTGAGCGCAAGTCAGTTAGCTAAGTTAAAACTCATGTAAACTGGCAGCTTGTTGCATTTTTGTTTAGGTTATACAGATGGCCATTTTTTACAGTTTTACTGCAGAGCAAACAGTGAATTCTCAGATACTGCGCATATGTATACACACTCACACACACACACACACACACACACACACACACACACACACACACACACACACACACACACACACACACACACACACACACACACACACACACACACACACACTGGTCCAACTTTAGAATCATTCGAGATTACCACACTCCACACAGTGTCATGAAGATTGAATCCAACAACCCTACAAAAAGCTCATTTTTGTAATGTGTATTTGCAGTCGTGTTCGCACTGAAAACTATCACAATCTGTCAGTGATATAGATTGATGCCCAAGTTGACAACTTTGTGTTGATTTTCTATAGGCCAATTCTTGTAGGAAGAAATATACAAAACCCTTGATTGTGTATGAGGATGGGAACATAGACTCATCAATAAATTGAGAGCTCTCTGTTTTGATTCAGTAGCTGCCTGTGGGTGTCTTGTGGTCACTGTGGTAGACTTTTCTTTCCTAACTGCATTTAGAAAGTGTTCTGTCAAGAAAGGATATCCTTCAAGTAATAACTAAATAAATAGACAGTTTTTGTCAGAGATTTTATGAACTTTAGAACTGGACTAAATAGCTGATGCTTGCTGGTAGTTGCCATTCGATGTAGACCACCATATCTGCAAGCAAGTATCTTAACTACCATGATAGCAAAGAAACTGTACTGATAAGGATGTTGTTTTTCTTTGTGCTGACTCAGTGGCTGCAGAACATGTCCCATAGGTTTCTGGTTTGGGGCAGTCTCAAGCCAAATGCCACAGAATCAAAACCAGACAGAAATTTGGCCACAATTCAGTTCAAAGAATCATTGTAAACAGGAAGACTTTTAATACATGAAGGTCCAGCGAGTGCCCAAGGGAACAAGTAAGGTAGAAAGTTGAAAGACTGACAAAATTGTATAGCAGTCAAGTGGAAATAGCAGTGCGAGCATGTAAGTCTTTGGTTTCAGTACTGGGCTCAACATTTTTTTCTTAGTAAGGAAGTGAAGTTCAGGAAAAGATGTAGTAATAACACACCCAGAGGGAAAGCATTTAGGACATCTTTCAGGCAGAAAACTGTTACAGAAGTAAATTGTTATAATTTCATTTAGTAAAAGTGTAATATTCAGGGAGTCAGTGTTACCAGTAACAAAGTAACAGTTTATTTCTCCTTTAGAATAAGGGCACTTGAGGTACTCTGCAGTTATTTGCCACCTAAGAAAATGTAGGACTTCCCCTTTCTTGCTCAGTGCAGCTGGGTAAGGCGGATTTTTTAATGCATGCATTCTTCTTTCCTCACCACAAAATTTAGAGAAATAAGACCAAAAGAGTCTTTATAACCTGTTGGCTGAGACAGGTGTGATTTGTCAGTTTTCTAACCCATGTAACAATGGCTGTAATACGTTTGGTTACTTTGCTTCTCAAATTTGCACTGAATATTTAGTGCTACCATGTTGCTAACAAAACTGGCAAAGAAACATGGTTTTGTTCATGATTTCTTTCCTTCAGTCAGTCTTACATGTGAGATAAAGAGTTTGTCTATTTGCTTGTTAGCCACAGTGCGTATTATTCAAATGTGTTATACCTTATCCAGGATAGCTGATAACCCTGAAGTTGAATAATCCTGAATGTGTAACAGCATTTGATTCTGATGTGGCTTATGTATCTAGCATGTGAGATACATATATATATATATATATATATATATATATATATATATATATATATATATATATATATATGTATATATAAAGCACCAAGTTTTGAAATTTGGTTTTGGTTGACTCATCTCTGAAACCCAGATATCTGACACTCATTCATACATGTGGAATGCAAGTAAATAGTAAAAAACTGAAAAAAAATATAAACTGCATATGTTTTGTTTATGTGGGGAGCATCTCACACTCCTATTTTAACATTTTGACCCTAGGTTGCAACCACCTTTTGAGGCTATGCCAAGGTAAATCTATGAGTTATATCTCTGGCCCTTAATTTTCTTAGCTGCCTTGCACAGACCACAGATGAATTCACAACAGATATGATGTGCTGCCATTCACACAGCCATGATTTTTAATAAATTTAAAAAACTGTCTTGGAAAGAAACTTTCCAGTAAGATGACATATGCATGGCTTAAGATCCTGATCTTTATGCCTAATTATTTTAATCTTACATGCTGTTGTCCTATTATTTGCTTTGCAGTTTTCTACAAATGCTAAGCCTGTAAGAAGTCTTTTCTTGAAATGCTTTGCAGACCAAAAGTGAGATCTGTCTCAACAGTCTGAACTAAAAAAACTATTTAAGGCATTCCTTTTAGGGGGACATCCTTTAAGCTAAGTTAACTTTTTATGTGATTTATGTTATATTTGCTAAGAGTTTTTGGTATGTTTAGTTGGCTACCATAGTACAGCTTACTTTTGTATCGAGGTGCTGAGTAATAACATCAAAACACCTAGTGTTGTAGACAAAATGAGTTTTAGAAAAAACATACTTAACACTGATAACCTTCTTGCTTCCTTACTAGTGTGCTCTTCACATGAAAGTCTGATAGCAGTTTCTATTGACATTTGCTTTTGCTACTTTTATAAGCATTTTAACATTTAAAATGATGTCTGACCCACGTTGTCCATTTGTTAACAGTTTTAGAGTACAGTATTCACTATAGGCTCTAGAAAAATTGTTTTCCAAATGTGTACTATAACTTCGTTTTTCATTGTTGTATTTTATATGACATATGCAACTGGTGGGGTTTATGCCTGTGATCTGCTTAGTTATTTTTTTTCAATAATAATTCTTTATTGTTTTTCTCCTTATTCATACAAAATATTTGATAGAGAAATATACAGGTGATTTCCAAACAAAGTTTCTAACAACATTCTGAAAACACTATTTACATGAATGCTTCCATACTTTCCATAATTGTACAAATAAAGCTTATTTCTCCAGGAATAGTATCTTATAATAATGTGGTTCCAAGTAGCATTGTAATTTATAATATGTCTAACAAAGGAATATTTCAGATTCCATGTTTTAAACCAGTATAATATTGAAGATTTGTTCCAATAGTTTCAGATTATATGGATTTTTGTTTTGATTATTAATTACGTATTTATGGGCTAAGATGTGTTTTATCGCTAAGGTCCTAAAATTCTCCCATGAGGTTTGAGATGGAGTCAGCCAGTTAGTAGCTATATAAAGCTTCATTAGTAGAAAAATATTGATGAGTATAGTCATTTGGGATCTAGGTAAGTTGTTTGGAGGGATATGCAATATCATAAATTCCCAAGAAAGTGTTGAATTTTGGTATCCCATCTTCTGTAGTTGTAGTTATTTTTTGACCCCAGACTGAGACTGAAATTGGTTGGAAATCATCAGTGCTCTGCCATGGTAAGCAAATTCAAATAAGTAAGAAAGTATGGAAGCTTTTTCCTTTCTGCCGGTGTTATTTTCATAGGTTCATAGGTATATACTAGGTTAACAACCACCAGGGGCTTTGTAAGTCTAACCATGCAACCCAACCCAGTTGTGTCCCTGTGTATCATGGGCATTTATTAGGAGGGGATATGTTAGTTAGGAAGTTTCTACAGGTTGTGTGTGTCAGGGTGGTTATGTTAGTTTGGACATTACTGTCTGTCACTGTCTATCAGAGGCATTTAATGCACAAGCTTACTATAAATGTATGTGTTGATACTTTAACTGTTGGACTTTATATAATAAATCCTGTGTGAGACACCATCCATGTATGAATACAGTCACTGGCAGTGGGGATTATTTGTTTTTCTGTATAAATTTCAGGGCTAGAGGCAACAATAGTTGGTGAAAAAGACTGAAAGAACTTCGCTGTTGCATAAATATATGGAAGTAGTCACAACAACAACTTGTGAACAAGGAGTTAAGGCCATAACTTAATTGCATTTTGGTTAAAAAGGAGTTAGGGCCATAACCCAAGTGCTTTTTGGTTAAAATGCAGCTAATCAGCAAAAGCAAATATATAGGGAGAATACTTATGCAGAGCAACTCTGGGTACAAAACAATTAATTTAAAGCTTCACAAAATACATTTTTCCATCAAAAGAGGCTGATTACTGATGCATGTAAGAATTTATTTAAAAACAGTACATTAGTAATTCATGTACAGAAGCAATTTGTGTAGCTTGATTTGCACGTATAAATGAGTTATGTAAAACACTGCAGAGTGATTTTGGCAATAACAAGGCCATTTACTGACAGATGAATAAATTGTTTGTACAGAGAGATTTGTGCATTCAAATACCTCAGCTGGATAGAGTATAAGGTAAATTTCCACAGTAATAAGAGATTATTTGCTGAATCTAGAAGGACCGATGTAGACATTATGATTTTTACCATGAAAGCAATTATTATAATGTAGTATAAGGAACTAGATAGACAAATTGTTTATTAAGTTACTTTTTTGACTGTGTTAGTTCCACTGGGTACGGATTATGTTCAGGAGAGGACTGAGATGGTATTCATACTTACTATGTGCAATCTGTCTGGGGCACAGAAGAAATTCCTGTAATTTGGGAAACTAGTTTTGTTGAAGAGTGAGAAAAGAGGTATTTTTTGGGGGGACAGAGATAACTGAGTGTTTTATTATATATATTGGTAAAATATGGGATAAAAAGAAGTTACTCAACACAACAAAAAGTGGTTAATAGTTGCAGGGAATGGATAAGACGTGTATTTAAGCTATGTTAAAGTATTTATAGGAGTTGCCATTTTGAATATCACATGACAACAGAAGTTTGAGACTAGAGTTAAAGAAAGTAAGATCATAATAACATTTAAATAAATAAATAAATAAATAAATAAATAAGATCATGTTTGCCTTGATATAGTTTATTCTTTAGTAGGGGATAAATTATTTTTTGTTGTTATCATTTTTTTCTTCTTTTTTCCTTTTATAATTTGTATTAACCACAATGATATTCTATGTGAATATTTTCTGTGACAATGACTTTATTAAATAAAATCCCACACTCTTTTCAATTCATGTCATGGGGTATATTACATATACTTCATGCAGGTGGAACCTATGTTTAACATATCATTTAAAGTAGAGCACATGACAAGTGCACCTCTCATGCTATCAGCAGTGGAACATGTATCCAGGCAGCTGGTTTACAGATAGAATCCCTAGCCTTCTGAACTTCCTACCGTTAAGCCTCAAAGGCAGGTGTGCTTCCTTTTGAGTCACTTATGCCAACATGCTACATCATGTAATGTAGTGCAGAGGAACTGCTGACAGATATAATTACACAGTGACAGACAGATTATTTATAAATTTTATAGATAAATACTTGATGCAGTGTCGTTTTTAAGCTGTTGGCGTGATTTACATATGTTGACTTTGACATAAAGATGCTTTGTGCAGAATATTATGCATGATTTCGGGCTGCAAGGAAATAACTGCTGGGGTATGATTTCCGTTGCAAAAGAAAGTTATAAACACTGCTTTGGTATAACAGAAATTTATATAAAACATTACTGGTAGATTAACATAGTATATTTACCCCCCCCCCCCCGTGTCAGTTTGGGATTTCTCTGCATTTCCTGGTTTCCTGCCAACTGTTGTTATATATTTGTATAAATAGGGCTACTGCTGAAGCTCTGAGTACCACATTAGCAATCTTCAGAATCACAAGGCTTTATCTGTGAGTTGGAGTTTATATACTAACCCTGAGGCTGTGCTACCTTGGATTGCTTCAAGGTGCAAGCATTTAATGGAGGAGCCAATCAGGGAGGGCGGAGGTGAGCAGATGACACTGGCACAGCCATCTTGGGAATAGGAATGCAGTCTAGCTTTCTGTGACACAAACCTCCTCAGTGAAGCAGGAGTACAGTATGAAGTATACGGACTGGAGGGCTGTGCAGTTGGTTTTGCTAAACTGCGATTAGCAGTAGCCTTCCTGGAAAGCATACAGGGGAGAGTGTCTTTTCTATATGGAGGGGAAGGCATAGCAGGTCTACACGCGTGAATGCACATATTAGCAATGTAGGGGAAGGAGCTTAGGTCATCACCAGAAATCTCTGATGACTGACTGGATGACAGCCTTCAGTAATTAACTACCATTCCAAAATGGGGAACATATAGGCTGATCAATCCTGGTAGGGCTAATGGTTGGTAGACAGTGGACACAAAAGCATTTAAAGTATTAAATGACAGATTATTATCTCTTCTAGAAGGCAATTAATGCAGTATGATTTGGGTTCTAGAACAAAATGTGCAGTAACTTTGACATAAAAAAGAATCATCTAAGGAAATGCCAAAGTTCTTCATAAGTAAACTAATTAGACATTTTATCAGTGAATAGTTTATGTAGTTTGATTTTGGAGTACAGAATGACTTATATACTGCAGCACTGGCTTAAAGAACAACTCTGAAATGACTGGTGCCATAAAAACCACAAAGAGTAGCTTTTGGTGTAAACAAAATTTAAAATAGGAGTTAGAACATAACTAAATACTGATTAAGATTAAAATGGTTTGTACAGTGTGATTGTAGCATTATAAAAAATTTGTTAATATGATTCTTTGATAGGGAGGAAAACATTTGAAAGATACAAAAGAGTTATTGGTGGTGTAAAATAAACCTAAACAGTGACCCTGGCATTAAAACACATTGAAACAGACTCCATTGAAGGAGTGTGGATGTGGGACATTGGCGACCAGGCTGGTATAAATGAGGTAAGACAGGACCAAAACATTAAAGAAATAAACAAGAACTATGCATCTATTAAGGTTAATTGACATCCCCTATTGAACGTTGTTTAAAAAGTATCCTTTAAATGAAATCCAGAGGACAGAGACCCATTCCTACTTTTTCTATACAGTATCAGCTGAACTTTTAACTAAAGTGAGTGTATGAGTGAAGGAAGATAGGCCATTTGCATGTCTTCTTCACTGTAAATAAACCCTTTCCACGTAAAGTGCTAATTCATTGTTTTCAGCCTTCTTGCAGATAGCCTCCCAATGGGAAATGCTGCTGTCAATGGCAATGATTTTAGGAGTAGAGCATCCTTGGTAACTTTCTGATTCAGAACAGTGCCTTGGAAGCCTTTGCCTTTAGACAGACTCTAAATCTGGGGGTTTAATTTGTGCATCTAGAGTTCTTCCTTTCGGTTACAATTGCAAAACTCTTTCATTATTTGTTGTAACAAATGCACGTGCACAACTGTTGATCTGCAAGAAGGCCTTCCCGATATTGCCCATCCACTTTTCCTCATGTACTGGTATGCCATCCAGAATATACCAATAGATTTTTCATGAAGTCAGGTAACATGATTATTTTATATTAATATGCTGTTGTGCAGTTTTTAGGCTGTGCATACCCACCGCATTGGGGGATGAATTGGGGAAAACAGAGGCAGGAAGCATCTTCTCTGTCCAGTGTGTGACTTCAGAATGTCAGCATGAGGATTTCAGAAAATGAACTCATCAACTCCTCAGTTAAAATAAGTAAAATGCCAAAAAACATAAATAAGTAATGCTGTTCACTCCAAAATCTCAACCAGCAAACAATCTCTCTTTTAATATTACATCAACAAATAACATCAAAACTGAAACTGTGTCCAACTCAAAACTGCTAAGACTCATAATAGACAACAACCAAAAATTCAGCTTAAAAAATAGGTTTTCTATACTGAAACAGATCTCACCTGACTGACTCCTCAGAAAAACTTCAATCACAGACTACCTGTTCCATTCTCTTTTTTATGTATCTCCCATTGTTACCAACCTGCATTTCACCTTATTAAATAAAATGAAAGATTGCTATGACAAAAGAGACAGATTTGCATGTAACATACCTTACTGTACTCACCACTGCATAGCTCTAGAAACAACAAAGTGGCTTGAATTACCTAATCAACTAATATACTAACAACATAGCTCTGAGCCTCTTAGCAAATTAAATCTGTCCAAATCCAAAAATAATGGGGAGCAAAGCCCCAAAAATAGGGACAGTTTTTAAATGTTGCTTTTATAGACTTAGAAAGTTATTAGACTAGAAGGTCTTGTGTCACTGCACATTTTCTGAAGGATATGAAGTCTGAAACTCAAATTTCTGTCATTATTTATTGAATTCAGTCCTCACTGATTTGTCTGAAAAATTCAGAAAACCACAAATTTTATGAGGAACCGACCAAAAATGTGAGAGAAAAATGTGGACTTTCTGGGAAAATCTGGGCAGTTGGGAGGTATGATTAACAGGTACTTATCACCAATACCATAGTTTACAAACCCAATGCCTGCCAATCTCTACAAAACTTTCTCAAGCAATACTACCCACAATGATGTTTTCATTCATCTGACAACATCCTATTTCTTCTTCTTCGTTCGGTTTTAACTGGTTAGGGGTCGCCACAGCGGATCACCTGTGCGCTAATGATTGGCAGTGGAGTTTTACAGTGTCGAGTTGCCAACCCGGCGCTCAAACTTCCATGGAAGGCACACACACACTCACACCTAGGGCCAATTTAGAGTATCCAATCCACCTACAGCATGTCTTTGGGGTGTGGGAGGAAACCGGAGCACCCGGAGGAAACCCACTCAACCACAGGGAGGACATGCAGACTCCACGCAGAAGGCATCCCAGCCGAGGATTGAACCGGAGAACTAACCCCCTCAAAATTCAACAGCACAGTAGGGGACTCTGTACTTTTTTGGATGTCTCCAGGAAATGGAACTCCATGCCTGTCTCACCAAAACAGGATTGCAGCACACTGAGTTTTAAACACAAACCAAAACAACATCTGACCTCATCCTGGCTTTGTTCATGCACACATCCTGACTAATCCCCCAGCCTCCATGAAAGGCTAACACCTACTAACACCCCTATCTCATGCTCACCTCTATAGTAGCTATATTTCCACTTAACCTCAATTATCTCTTTTCATTTCTTTCTTACTTTTTATTTACTACAGAAATGAATCCGTCCAATTTCAGTAATCTTTTTTTTCACTAATCTTTCTTATTACCATCCCAGTACCACTAATGGTTTAACTGTTAACAAAATCTCAGTTGTCTTTTAATAATTTATCTCAATGATTTTTCTTTCTACTTTTACTGTACTGTAAACTTTGTAAAATTTGTGTATTCTTGTAACATTATTTTTTCTATAATCAACAGAATTATGTTCGTATGGAGCTTTTTTTCCTTGGGTCTCTGCTGAAAATGGATCTGCATGCCCAGTCACACCTAAATAAATAAATAAATGTTGCCCACTGCAGAAAATAATTTCACTGAGCAGCTGATATAGTCAGCAAGTACTTGCTGTTTTAGTGCAAGACTATGCAACATTGAACATCTAAACAGCAAACGCCCACTGGGGTGTAGTGATGTCCTTGTTCTCCAGGATGAGAGGGTGTGGGGGATAAAATCAATGAAAGTGACAAGGGATTAAGTGATTATACAGCTGATGTTGTATTGCTAATCCCGAAGTGAAAAAAAGCATGTAAAAACTGTAGGAATGGTTATCGGAGATCTACAAATATATTGAAAGTTGGTGAGTACTAGAGACATTAAAAAAATTTTTTCCTTTGTTCAGGAAGTTAGTGAAACCCATCAGAAGCATATTACATATGCAGGGTAAATGCAGCTTTAAACAGGCAACTTACATATTTCAGGTTTTACAGAAGAATTTATGCGAAGAGAGGTTAAAAGAATTTAAGGTGCTTCTCTTCAAGAAAACACAGCGGGGTCTTATATAAATATAAAACTGTTTCAGCTACACGCCATAGGGACCAAAGCTTTGTCAAGACAATAAACAGAACATGCTGGAGGGATAGATTCCTGTCCCAGAGACTTCCCATGCTATGGAACAAACTACCTATATATATCAAACAAAGCTCCTCATTAGCACTCTTCAAGAAAATCTTGATGATTGGATGGGAGATAGGAAATTCACCCCGGGGATCACTTCTGTGGCTCTGCTCAACAGGGACACAGGCAAATCATTTTCTTGGGTGGTGAAAGCCAGGGTACCTTTTTGGCTAGGCTTATATAGGCCCTAGGGCCAATAGCCTAGTACCTACCTATGAACCTATAAAATAAAGTCCTTTTAGTAACATATGTTCAAAACAGAATCATGGAAAAAGGATAACATCGCCTCAGAGCTCCTGGTCCTGCAGGTCATTTCTTAGCTGAGCACCATCTGTGTAGAGTCTGCACATCCTTCCTGCATCTCCTGGGTTTTAGCCAGGTATTCTGGTTTCCAACCACATCCCTATTATGAGTTGTAGGTGAACTTGCTATTCTCCAAACTGCTCATTTGAGTGCAGACTGTGTAAAATGGGTTGGCACCACACAACATCAGTTTCACTGTCTAGCACCCACTGAGTGCAGGGAAAGACTTCACTTGCCTTGTTACCCTGCAATGGATTTAAGGGGTAGTCAAAGAAAGGATGAGTAGATGAAGCATCCTACATCTTCACTACAGACTGAGAACAGTTCAGGGCAATATGAGGTAGTATTTTTAGAGAGGGAATTTGTAGAATCACAGTATAAAAATTCAGAAAGACATGGAACAAATAACTACAAACCAAATCATTTAGGGACAGAAGATAGTTCTGAGCTTATTATTTATACCTCTGTTCCACAGTTTTTATATACTATGCTTAAGCATGGAGATTTTATTTTGCTTGAAGTTTGAATATTTTTGACTTGATTCTACTTGTCTGGAATTCATTCGAATTGTTGATGCCTAACGGCTGTAGCATGGATAAAGTTTGGTGTTTGCAACATGACTCTCTCTTGGGGACTACTTAAAGTACAGCAGGTGTGCTGGGGTGTGCCAGAACATAGTGGTTAGGACTTTGGTGTGCTGTTTTAGCACACATCTGGAGCATTTTGTGTTCAGATTCTGTTACAGATTTGAGTTTTTGTTCTTGACTGAGCCAGCTGGCTGGCTGTTACTGGTCTAATTTATTTCATGATTATCAAGTAAAAGGAAAAGACATCTCCTGCCCAGGGACATTCTCAAGACATTTTTTGTTGGCAATTCAAAACCTGTAGTAGCATGGCTAATGAAAGCAGGAGCCTAACAGTATTACTTTTTAGCTTTGACTTTATTGGTAACGCTGTTTGTGTTCTCCATAACTTAAATATAACTTGAATATTACATATTTGGATAGATTATTTCCTTAACAATAAGCAGTTGAATGCCCAAATGCCTGTTTCCAGACATGTGTGTGTGTGTATGTGTGTGCCTGTGACTGAATTGAATGAATTTGTACATATCATGTTAACTAATGCGCTGTTGGTTTGTTTTTCTCTTATTTAATTGATCTCACATCTGCACTGCACCTGTACTATTTTTAATAATTTTTTTGTGTGTCTTTTCCCCTTTTCCTGATGACCACCAAGCCTTCTCCAAATGGAGCATGACCCATTTATTCCGGAAGTATGCCCGGATTGAGAAAAGAGCTGTCGGAGAATCATCATTTAGGCAGCCATGAGGGGCTTTATGACTTCAAAAGCATCCTGGCAATGAATATATTAGTAGTAGACTAACCTCTCCCAGATCCCTGGGCAAGGGACGTAAAATAACATCACTGTCGCAGTTCACAATACAATCACCATGTGTGCACACGCTTCTGCATACCTGAATTTCAAGGCTACCCCTAGGAGGTGGCTTGGTGAAGGTAACACCTGTCCCCAGTCTGTGCTTTCACATTGCCATCCCTCATCTGTGGGACTGTGACACTGAATGGTCACTTCTGCCCAACCCTCACCAGGTTGGGCATACCTATCCTCCCCTTCCAGCTCTGTTATGGGCCTGAGCACCCCTAATCAAACTTTGATCAACTGGACCGTATTCAGGGCTTTATCCTCCTACACAATTGAAGATGGCTAGTATTATTAATATTATTATTTTTAAATGTTATCTGTTTGGACTTCCGAGAATCTTATTTTGCAATAGTATTAACTGGATATTGCAACCTGTTTGACTATGAAAAGACGCAGAATAAAATAAAAAAATATCCTCTGGCTTTTATTTAAAACTAAATGCTGTTAGTGCTTGCTAGTTTGTTTCTATGTTAATATGTTTAACATAGTATTATTATAATTGCTTTTTTAAATATTCTTTTTTGGCCCCTCTCCTTTCAAGTCCATTATGTCCGTGTTGCCTGTTGGTATATTCATTCTTACAGACTTCAGATGTCCCAGAACACAGGTAATGGAAGTCAGAGATTGAAATTGCAGTTATCATTCTTTTTCTATATGTCCTAGAACACAGGTGTTGGGAAGTCAGAGATTGAAATTGCAGTTATCATTCTTTTTCTATATGCTTCAACTTCAACTTCTTTTCCACTGTTATGTGGAAGGAACAGGGCAGTGCTTGCTCTACTGGGCTCAGTATAAGCATGAGCTTCTACCATACCTTTCACCCTCTTAGACCACAGAATCTGGAAAAAGACATAACTAATGGGGGGACAAAGGCCAAAAAATAGGAGCAATTTTTAAATATTGTACTTACAAACTTAAAAAATTTATAGAATAACAGGTTTTGTGTTACCATGAATTTTCTGATGGTTATGAAGTGTGAAACTCAAGTGTATTTCATTATTTTCTGATTCTAGTTTGTAATGACTTGGGAACGATTTGCTAGAAAACCCCATTTTTATGAAAAATGGACCAAAAACATGAGTAAAAAATCTGGACATTCTATGAAAATCTGTACATTTGAAAGGTATGGCTTCTACACAGCTGTGATTGCTTGCTAACGAGCATGATCGTTCTTTGCTGGACTCAAGATTCCTGAGTCTCACTTCACAAGAGCTGCATTACTTGGCTTTTGCCTCGGTGGAGCTGTGGTGATAGAACTAAGCTAATATCGTTCTCCCTCAGAATGTGCAAGCCAGCATGATCCCAAAACTTTCAGCAACTGTACAAGTCAGGCTACTGACTGAGTCCTAGTCACCTGGGAAAAAAGTCACAGCTTGAATCCTTGCATGTAGAGCAAGACATCATTTTTATTTGCGCCTCTGACTGGTTGTGTAGCTTATTAATTCACTTGACTGTTAAGCATTACCTTGGCTTGGAAATTTGTTTTCAATTATTAGATGACCTCTCTCTTTCTCTCTCTCTCTTTGTCCCTTTTTTTTTGTTTTTAATTTCTCCAAGTCTTTTGGGTTTCTAATACCATGATGGGAATGGACCCCATTCCTAAGTCAAAGTACGATTAAAGTTCATGAAATTAGTATTGTTTCACTCTTTGACGTCAGCCAGAAGTGCTCTTCCCAGAACCTACAATGTGCCCAGTAATGACTCCTTCTGCAATTCATACGGTGTTACAGGAATTGGTAACATATCTAAATACGATTGTAAATTCTTTTTTATAAGACCCGTTTCTCCTACTACTATTGGAACTGTCTGGGTATCTTTCTTCCACATGGCTCTTGTTTCTGCCTGCAGATCAAGGTATTTTATGACTTTGTGTCTCTCTGTACGCAAGACACTGTAGTCACTGGGTGTGGCGATTTCAATGATCAATGCTATTTTTGTCTTCTTTTCATGGACCACTATATCTGGTTTTCTAGCCTCTATCTTTTGAACTGTTGGTATTTGGTGATCCCATGTGATATAAACTTCATAAATTTCTATGATTCGTTGTGGCTCATGTTTCCAGTGTTTTTCAGCCACTTTGATACCATAATGTCTGTACAATCTCCAGTGTAACAGTCTCGCCACATTATTAGGCCTTTCAGTATACAGTCCCTCTGCCATTAGTGCATCGCAACCAGCAACAAGGTGTGTGACTGTTTCCAATTCAGTTTTACAAAACCTACATATGTCTGTTTCTCCCACATGTTCAATAGACTTTGTAAACCAGCATGTATGTAGCCCACTAACTTGGGCTGCCAATATTAACCTTTCATTTCTTGATGTGAATTCACCTCTCCTTAACCATTCCTGCATTCGTTTTTGATCAACATGAGGCTCTTCCAGAAGTTTTCTATACTTGCAACTATATTTATGTTTTTTCCACATTTCTTGCCTTCTCATCTGGTCCTTCACCTTATATTCTTTCTTTTGTTTTTAGCACATTCAGTCGCTACCTGTTTTTTATCTACTTCTGGTTTGATTTCCATTCCTGTTTGATGCCGATATGCTTCTGCTAAATTAAGCAGAAACGTCATCTTAGATTTATTCTGCTCATGTTTCAAAACTTTCACTACATTTGGAACTTGTGAGGTCAGTAGATATGTGTGGAGTCCCACGATTATAGATCTATACATGTAATCAATTTCAAGGAGGCCTATCCCTCCTTCGGAACAAGGAATATATAATCTTGGTATACACTGATTTTTATAAATCATTTGGTGAGCATGAAGTATCCTTCTTGTTTTAATATCCAATCTATCCAACACTTTTTGGGGCCAGTCAGTCACTCCAAAACTATAATTTTGGATAAGAAGTGCAAATTGATTTATGGCTTGGATCTTGTTCCTAGATGTCAATGCTGTTTTCAGGATTAATTTAAGTCTTCTAAAGTATTCCTTACTGAGCTCTATTTGCATTTGCTCATGTTTTATTGCTGGTCCTTCATCAATTTCCAAGTATTTATACACTTCCTATTGCTCAAGTTCTTTTATATCACATTCTTGTGCCAAACTGATGTTTTTCTGGTGCTGCAGTTTTCCTTTTTTAAAGGTTGCTTTTGCATATTTATCAAGACCAAATGACATTTCAATATCATCTGAAAAAGTTTTGATAACCTGCAGCTGTCCTTTCAGTTCCTCATCTGATGACCTATAGAGTTTTAAATCATCGACAAAGGGAAGATAAGAAGTCATTAGGCTTTGTTGTTTTCTAGAAACCAAATTGTAGCCGTGGCCTAAGCTGTTAAGTAAACATCTTAATGGATTAATGGCAAGGCAGAATAGCAATGATGACTGAGAGTCACCCTGGGATATCCCCCTTTGAATTTTTATCCCTGGGATATTAATCTGTCCTTTATCATGGCTTAATTGCAAAGTGGTTTCATGGTTACTGTAATGTAGTCAATCAGTGTAGGGTGTATCTTATACATTTTTAAGCACTCTTAACCTTGAATGTGGGATACTATCAAATGCTTTTTTGTATTCAATCCATGCCATACTTAGATTCTTCCCCTTCTTACAGTTCTCCACTATAACTTTGTTTAACAACAAATTATCCTTTGTTCCATATGACTTTCTTTTATTGCCCTTTTGTTCTACTGCCATAATTGAGTTTTCTTTTAAATGACTATAAACTCTGTCAGCGTCAATTCCTGTGTATAATTTATACGTCGTTGGAAGACAAGTTATTGGTCTATAATTTTTAGGGTAGCTTGCAGGTTCACTCTTAAGTAAGAGCATTGATTTTTCTATAGTTAACCAGTGTGGTGTGTGTTCAGGGTGTGCATATAAATAGTTCTTACTCATAGCTAAATCCTCGTGCAAAGAAGTTAATACTTTAAGCCAAAAGTTAGGTACTGCATCTGGGCCTGGGATTTTCCAGTTAGAGGATTTTCTCAAGTTTGTTTCAATCTCTCTGGCTGTTATTTCATCCCATTTCATATCCTGTACATTTAAACTTCTTATTCTTTCTTTTACTTCTTCTATCCATTTAGCATCTTTGTTATGTTCATAGGTAGGTACTAGGCTATTGGCCCTAGGGGGTATATAAGCCTAGCCAAAAAGGTATCCTGGCTTTCGCCATCCAAGAAAATTATTTTCCTGTGCCCCTGTCAAGCAAAGCCACAGAAGTGATCCCCGGGCTGAATTTCCTATTTCCCATCCAATCATCAAGATTTTTCTTGAAGAGTGCTAATGTGGAGCTTTGTTTGATATAGATAGGTAGTTTGTTCCAGGGTATGGGAAGTCTCTGAGATAGGAATCTATCCCTCCAGCATGTTATGTCTATTGTGGTGACAAGGTATAGGTCCCTAGAGCGTGCAGCTCAGAGGGATTGGGATTCCTTTAAGTGGAGCATGTCCAACAGTTCTGGGTTTGACATAGCTTTGTTTCTTAGGCAGAGATCGCCTCTGAGTAGGCGATATGCGACGGAGTAAAGCTGGAGTTTTTTGAGACAGTCTGTGTAGGGCATCTGTTTGAGGCCAGTAATCCTCTTTGTGAGGTATTTTGTATGGCCTTTCTAGTCGTTGTAGATGCCTTGTAAGGTACATACCAAAAGGGGCATTGTACTCTATAATGGGTCTAATGACTGACGAGTAGAGGGGAACAATGACCGCTTTTTTCCTGGATGAGAAACCTTTTGTGATGAGGTGTGCCATGTAGAAGGATTTCCTTACTACTGTGGTGATGTGATTATCAAAGGAGAGACTACTGTCCACCTCTGTCCCAAGGTCTGTTGTCACACTTTCGGTGTTAAGTAGACTACCGCCTATGTGGTAGTTCATGGGTACAGATACTTCTCAAAATGTATCTACTTCCTCTTTTTTTGGCAGTCTTTCAATTCCTTTTACCTTATTTCCCAATTCTCTATAAAACTTTTTTGGGTCATCAATAAATTGCTTATTTTGTGGTTTTCCCTTATATTTATCTTCATATCTTCTAAGTCTTTCTACCTATTTTGAAATTTTTAGTTTGTTATTTCCAATAGTGCATAATAGATCCTGGTCTGTTGCTTTTGTCACATCTATCTTTTTTAGTATTTTGTTGATCTATTCCCTTTTCTATAATCTTATAACAATGACACTTCTTGTCTTAGCTGCTTTATTGTTTTCTCTATTCGATGTTTCCATGATGGTATTCGCTTTCGCCCCCTCTTTTCTCTCGCTACTCTGTGTTTCTGTGGTAGAACTTTATCAGTTATTAATTTAGCAGCACAGTAATATATTCAGTTTACTTCTGTTATATCACATGAATCTCTATGGATGGTCCTAATTACTGTGTTAATTTGTTTTATCAAGCTTCTGACTTTTGGGGTTTTATTAACCTTCTGCAGTCTATTTCTCTCATTGATCTTGATATATCTGTCTTTGTCTATTAAATCAAGCAACTCTTCTCTTAACTGATTTTCTTCTATACTGAGGGCACATCCATTGTTTTACGTTTCCTGTGGGTATTTTATAGAGAGTTTTATAGCATCTTCCTGTGGCACATTCTCTTCAATTTCTTCCTGTGTCATTTGTTGTTCTGTCATATGGGAACACACTGGACTATGACTCCTCAACACTGAATGCATCAGAGTTTCCAGTTTCCTGTTCCTTTCTTTCCTGTCTAGCTTCAAATTAACATTTATACTGGTTTCCTCTGGAAGGCTCCAAAATATATTGATATGGCACCTGACCAATTGCTTCCTGTTCCACTGGTTTCTCCTTAATTTGGCTATCCATTGCTCTATCCTGTTGTGGTGCTTTCTGTATTCAATTTACCACACTGAATCTTTCTCTTTGCAGCTGTTCCATAACCTCAGTTTCTATTTCTTTGAGTTCTCCATTACTATTTTTTTTCTACTTTTCCTCTTAGTCTTCTTATTTTTTGTATTGTAAAGTTTTCCATATCAGGATTCCTTTACCTATATTTTTCTTCAAATATCTTTGGTGCTGCTCTTTTTATATTGGTTAGCATTGCTTTCTCCTTTGCATAAATATTACACCATATTGAATCTTTTTTCCTTTCCCCTGTCCATATTTCTTCTTCACATCTCCTGCTCCTCTTGCTTTTCCTTAGTCTGGGGACTGACTCCATCATGCTGTGATGTAGTCTGTTTAGTGCATGACCACCAATGGCCATTCATGGAAGCTAGCTTAGTATTCACCTATTTTAAGTATATGATCCCAGAAACATTCATTCACAAATGGAATGTAGAGGAATCAGAATTAAGGTAAGAGTAATTTGAGCACCTAATTGGTGCATGGCTAGGCTTAAAATACCCATTCTGGGTAGTTATCCTAGTATTCACCTATTAACCATCAGGCACCTCTTTGTGTACCAATAATTTCCCTGTTCATTTCTGCTGCAAGGGTGAGAACTAGATCCATTCATTCTCCAGCCATTGTGTGAGCCTTGTGACCTATTCATTCCCTGTTTGGGGAAGAGCCTTATGAAGCCATACGTTCCACCAGAAAGTGAGAGTCATATGTTAAGGAGCAAGGTATCTTGCCTTCGTGTAGGCCCTGTCTCCCAGAACCTCAACCCATCCTTGCAGCATTTTGTGGCTTCCTTAAAAGCTGTTGCTCTAGTCTAGAAGGTCCTAGAAGGTCCTATGTATAATCTTATGCACATCTGAATGCCGTCTAGCATAGGCACAACATAAAGCCACACTGACCTGATAGCTTCATCCTGCAGTCCACTACCACTCAAGTTGGGGTCAGCAGTGCAGTGGATCATACCACCTCCATCCTCTGAGGATGAGTGAGCAGGTATTGGCTATTTTCTCCTACTTTCCCTGCCCTGGTTCTTCCACTGTATGTGCCACTAATCAAACTTGCACTGCCTGGGGCATAATAAGAGCTTTTTTGTTGCCCTTTTTTAGTGTAGTACTCCTTCTGTTTGCTTAGCGGTATGTGCATCTCTTCCTTGTGATCAATATTGGATAGTAGGGCTCTGGGTATATCTAACAGATGTGGAATATGGTAAGATCCCTTGGTATTGGGAATTTTCATAGATACAGATCAGTAGATGGCCTTCAATATTCTGAACATAGGAATGGAACACCCCTACCTACCTGCCACATATTTGGTGGACAAGATTGCGGGTCCCCTTATTTGACTGTCTATGTTCACATAGTATTGCTTTATATCTTTAGTTTGCTGAAATATTTTATTGAGAAAACAAAATGCTGAAAATTCCTTTTACTGCAAACTCTTTTAAATTAGAAGGTCACTAAAATTACTGCTGAAATTAAAATACTACTTAAATGAAAAGCTGTTAAAACTAAATTTTAAAGATTCAGGAATATGTCTGCATTTTATTGAGATTCAAGTTCTTTGAAAGTCACTTATATGGAACAGCACAGTGTTCCTTACAACCTTAGTCATCTTTAAGCAATATTTCCAATGCTGGTTATAACCACTTCAGTGAGAATTACCAGTCATTCTATACTGGCAAAGCAAGATGCCACATGATGAGAGAAGGCCAAGAAGCTGCCGTTATAGCACACTGATGAGGTATGTGCTTCTAGTTAAGACCGTGCATCCCCCAAATCATGCTGGCACCCCAACGGATAGGCAACAGCATGGTCTAGAAGTGTCTCTACCTGCCCGAAAGCAGCACAACCCAAACATATCTGTACACCTGGCCCAGCTACTGGCTGAACTCCAGTCTCCACAAGCCATCAAAGAAAAGTCTCCTTTTATCCAGGATGTCAGATTATTCTCTCCACCCAAAGAGAGGTGAATAGGTAAAGCATCATCATTCCTCTGCCTCCATTACCAGCTCCTGCAAGTGCCCATGCTGCACACTGAACTCAGGTTGCCTAGGTTTTTTAGGCCTTTATCCACCTATGCAAGAAGAGCCAGCTGACATGTTACATTTTTATGTAATAAAAAAACAAGTAGCCAAACTCAGGGTTGCTGCATGATCCCGTAAGCAAGAGTTATTGGCTAAATGTTCCTGAACTTTGAAGAGAGCACTTGGTCTTGTTTATTAGAAGTGTTTCAGAAGACCCTACCAGCTGTTGTAGACACTGTTTAACTAAATGCCTGATGAAGGTGTGAGGCCTTTAACTGTAATCCTTGAAACAGATTTATATTGAGTCCAAGGTCACTGTATCTCAGAATGCTTCCTCTTTCCAAGATACAGTGGCCATGGAGTTTGTCTCTATGAGTAACAAGGGTGTGTGGGGGTGCAACATTCCTTTGTTAGAGGCAGAGATTCAGTTTGCTTTATAGTTTCATAGTTTAGTACTAGGCTATCTGCCCTGGGGCATTTGTAAGCCTAGCCATAGTGATGTGGCTTTTGCTACCCCATGAAATGGTACAAAAATGTACAGAATAAATTTAGAATACTGTGCCTCTGTCTAGTAGTGACACAATGAAGGTCCCATTATATAATAGAATTAGTTTACTGTGCCCCTGTCTAGCAGTGACACAGATGTGACCCCTGGGGTAAACTTACATCTCCCATCCACTCATCAAGATTTCTCTTGAAGAGAGTCAGTGAGGGGCTCTGCATAATATGAACTGGGATATTGTTCCAAAATATGGGAAGCCTCTGGGTTATGAATCTATCCCTCCAGCATGTCCTATTCATACTTGTGCCGAGGTTTAAGTCTTTAGCTCTCGTGGTCCTGATGGATTTGGATTTTTTGAGATGGAGCATGTCCATCAGATCCTGATTGGACATGGCCTTGTACATCAGGCAGAGATCACTTCTGAGCAGGCGGTATGCTACTGAATAGAGCTGAAGTTTCTTTAGTCTGGCAGAATAAGACATATGTTGGAGACCCTTGATCCTCTTGGTGAGGTACTTTTGTGGTCTCTCCAGCTGTTGCAAATGCCGGGTGAGGTACATACCAAATGGGGCATTGTACTCAATCATGGGTCTGATGAGGGAGGAGTATAGGGGTACAATGACATCCTTGGATCTGGATGAATCCCTTCATGATGAGGTCTGCAAGGTAGAATGTTTTTCTAACCACTTTGGCAACATGGGTGTCAAATGAGAGGTCGCTGTTGACTTGGGTCCTTAGGTCTCTGATTACTTTTTCCGTACTCAGTGGGTTGCTGTCTATGTGATAATTTGTGGGTAGTTTGTTTTTCCCAAAGGGGATGACTATACATTTTTTGGCATTTAGTTTAAGGCCGTGACTCCGGCACCAGTTGTCCATTTCTGTGAGGCCTTTTTGTAGGATGTATGTGTCCGCTGGTGTATCGACTATGGTGCCTAGTTTGCAGTCATCTGCAAACTTTGTCAGCCACAACCCTCCCATGTTTGCTTTAACATCTGAGAAATAAATGCCGAACAAGAGGGGTCCCAGGACAGATCCCTGTGGGACACCACTTGTGACTGGCTTTGAGTCTGACATTGCTCCAGTGATTTTAACTTTATGGGTTCTGTCCTTTAGCCAGTTTGCAACCCATCTGGTGACATAAGGGTTTACGTTTAAGCTGTTGAGCTTATCTATGATGCCTGAGTGGGGTATTGTGTCGAAGGCCTTAGCCAAGTCCAGGTAGGCTGTATGGACTGCTTTGCCCTCATCAATGGCTCTAGTGACTGTTTCAAAAAGTCAACCAGGTTCAAAAGGCAGGATCTGCCCTTTACAAAGCCGAACTGGGTGGGGTCAAGTGTCTGTAGGTCCCCTATGTCTCTGTTTATGAGTTCCATAATGATTCTTTCCATAGCTTTGCAGACCAGGCTGGTTAAGCTTATGGGCGGTAGTTCCCAGGGTCTGTAGAGGTACCCCCTTTGTGGAGTGGGACCACTGTTGCTGTACGCCAGTGTTCAGGTATATATCCTGTAGTAAGGCTAAGGTTAAATAGCATTTTTATGTGCGGGTTTAGCTCCTCTTGGAGTTCACGTAGCACGCAACCCGGGATACCGTCAGGTCCCATTGATGCTGTGTTTTTAGCTTTGTTGAGGGTGGTTCTCACTTGTACATCTGAGATGACAGGGAGATTACATTCAGCTGGGATAAGTATTTCTTCTTTTGGGGGTGAGGGAGGGGAGAAATTTGCACTGAACCTGTCAGCCAGAATGTTGGCAATATCTGTGGGTTCAGTGTATTTTTTGTTGTTGTGAACTAACTCTGAGCATATCTGAGGGTTTCCGTCCAGGTTTCTAACATAGCTGAAGAAGGCTTTGTGGTTATCTTTAGTGTCCTTAGCGATTTTTCTCTCAAAGTTGGCCTTGGATGTTTTTATGAGAGAATGTAGTTTTCTGCTAATGTTGATCAGAGATGTCTTCCCTTTATGGGATTTTGCTCTGACGTGCAGTAGCTTCCTTCTTTTGTTATACAATTTGTTAATGGCTGAGATCCACCAGACAGGACGCTTGCCTTTGGTGGAGAGGGACTTGGATTTATTTGGGATAGCATGATCCATGCATTCTTGGAGATGTCCATAGAAAGCATTTGTGAAGGATTCGGCATTGTGGGATGTGGTATCCACTGGCCCAGTGGGCTTAAAGGATACCATCTCAGTCTTAAGAAGAGTGAAGTCTGCTTTTGAGAAGTTTTTCACTGTGGTCTTTTGTGCTGGGGTGGAGGTGGGATATGTATATCCAGGGTGATTAGTTTGTGGTCAGATCTCACTAGTGAGGGGTATACCTCCGGTGTGGAGCATTTTGTCCCCATGTTTGTGATGATCAGGTATAGTATATTATCTCCCTCAGTGGGAGAGGTGACTAGTTGTTCCAGTGCATTTGAATTTATGAATTCCAGGAACCTTTGGGCTAGGGTGTTAGGGCTAGAATAATGTACCCAATCTATGTTTGGGTAGTTGAAGTCTCCCAGTATGATGGTATTTTGTGATACATTCATATCCTCCAATGTCTTCAGGAAGGCTGAGTGGGGTTCCTGAGATTGGGAGGGTGGTCTGTAACATGCTACCAGTTGTATAGCAGTTTTGCCTATGGTTAGTTGCACCTGTATGGTCTCTGATGCTTCATGTGTTGCTACTAACCTGGAGGTGTGGGTGTCCTTGATGAATATGGACACTCCCCCTCCCTTTGTGGTTCGGCCCGGGTTTTGGGGCCGAAAAGCATGATACGAGGTATAGCCTGGTAGCACTGGGGTGCTCTCAGGAGCCTTGAACCAGGTTTCAGTTACTGCACAGACATTGATGTTCTCCATGCTGAGGAGTGCATTGAGTGCCTGCATATTGAGATTTAGACTTCTGGTGTTGTGTAGCACTGAATTTTGCAGTTCACTGTTTTCTGTTAAGCTGAAGCTTATTTTTTGAAAATATTGGGACCAGCACTACTGACTGTTACACTCCTTATAGGGAAACAGCTTAATTCTGTAATTAATAATAAGAATGTAAAAATATTATGATTTAAAACGTTTATATTTGAAACTCCAGAGAAGGCAACATGCTGTGGTACCAGAGTGTTTGCTAGATAAATGGATTAACTACACAGGAAAAAAAATTGATTTTCATATGTGTTTGTAGTGACTAAGAGAGTACTTTAACTGACATACCACTCAACCTTCTAATACAAGAATTCTGGACAAAGCAAAAATAATGGGTGGGACAAAAGGCCCAAAATTAAGGACAGATTTTAAATATTTCTCTTATAAACCATAACAGCCTTTTACATCGGTATACTTCATGTGAAGCATATGAAGTCTGAAACTCAAATCCGTCCATCCATCTATCCATCATCAGCCCCCTTTTCCCATTTTGCACATGGTGTCATTTTGTCACTTTCAACAGTGACAATCATCTTGAGCTAAGGTTTACACTGCCCGGTGGCTAGCCCTGCCATAGTGCTTCATCTGTACCACTCACTCACACTAGCACCTATGGCCAATTTAGAGTGTCCAGTCCACCTACTGCATGTCTTTGGAATGTGGGAGGAAACTGGAGCACCCAGAGGAAACCCACGCGACTGCAGGGAGGCCTTGCAGACTTCACAGAGAAAGCACCCCAGATGGGAATCCAACCAGAGAACCTCATTATTTATTGACGTCCATCCTCTATGATTTGCCAGAAAACTACGCATTTTATGTAGAACAGACCAAAAATATGAGGCAAAAATCAGAATATTCTGCAAATTCTGTACAGATGAGAGGTATGTTGACAGGACAACCTGGGTATTAGATTAGAAAATGGCAAGTTATACTTGGCTATTAAAAGCACATTATACTTACCTTTCTCTCATTTGTGTCCTCTGTCATGTATTAGTTCCTTTCCTTTTGTCTTGTTACTACATTACTTGGTTTATTCTCTCTATTTATTTCTTCCTTTCCTACTGAAATATAAGCATAATATTCTATTTATCTGCAAAAGCAGTGTTAATATTCTGCACTTGATTATATTCTCCACTAAAATCTAAGATTTTTTTACTTTATGTCCCACTAGAATAGATATGTATAGATTTGCTAGTGTTCTCTGTCAAACATAAATGGTGAATTCATACCTCGATTGTGAACAAACAGACATCCTTGCCTCACACTCAGTAAGGTAAAGTGGCTTCCAGTGATTGACGGAGCAACTCACCTTCACTCATCTTTGACCTTTAAACTTCTCTCTAAGAGATGCTTCCCTGCATTGTAATCTAAGGTGATCATTCTCTCTTCTACTTAAGACCTGCAACGCATAAACAACAACAAGAAATTGGCAAAAAATCCTTCTTAATGATTATTCCCTTCAGTTGGGCTTTTCTGCTCAAAGATATATATCAGAAAATAGAATACATCATATTTAGGAAGAGGATGAGCTCTCCAAAAGTCCCTACACATGTTGCACTTTAAAGACACTGGATAATCCAAACTAGCTAGCAGAGGCTTGTGATGTCCTGTTCTAAATATGTTAAACTCAATGCAGCTCAAAGTATACATTTTATATGCATATATACAGATGTTAGATCCTACTCCTGAGGTCAAATGTGATGGAAAATGTGCAGAAGTGCAAAATGATGATCTGACTGTGATCCTGTTTTTCCTGTATATAACCAACTATATATGACATTTAATGGACTAGTAATCTTGTACTACTCAGCTGTAACAATGTGTATGTAGCACATGCACTGAATACCTTCATCACAATGTAAACTATTCTTAAATACAGAGGACGGATTGTAATATCCTAAATTACCTGCCTCATTTAAAATGTAGCTGCAGTTCTGCATTATTGAGTGGGTAGTATCGGAAAAGGGTACCTGGACCAGCCTACCTACCTGATTCACTTCAAAAGCAGTGTTAATATTCTGCACTTGATTGTATTCTCCAGTAAAATAAATAAATATATCCATTTGAGTATCTATATTCTGCTTTTCAAAACTGATACTGCTTTTTTGCCAGTTCTGTGAATATTGTTCTTTTAAAGTGAATGTGCCATCTACTTGAATATTTTTACCTATGCAGCTCATTGTATTATTCATATTTCAGATACATTTGCCTTAATTATTTACTGCCTTGTGACCAGGCTCATGGCTGAAAAGGGTCTATGAACCAGCCTAGTGGCCCAGATAACAAATAAAATAAATGAATGAATAAATAAAGGAGTAAATTAGATACAGTTTTAAAACTTCACATATTAGTGAACAAATTAGGCTGAGTTGGAATGTGTCTTAGTGTAATAACAGACAGTACATATGGCTAAACTGCAGAACACAGAATGTTACAGTCTGAATTTTGATTTGGGGAAATTATGGCTGTCAGTGGGTACGGATAGGAATAAGTAATGTGACCTGCCTTTTTACTGTCTTCATGAATGACCTTTGAGAGGTTGGGGCTTAGAGTGTTTATCTTTTTGTTGACTGCACAGTGTTATGCCAAAAGCATCCAAAGGAAGGGAAAGAACGGAAAAAGGATGAAAATGCATAATAACCATAACAACAAGAAAAGGAAAACTCATTTTTCTGGAAGGCAGGATCCCAAAAAAGGTGCACACATTGGGAAGTAAGTGGGGTGAGATAGAACTGACAGCAGCAAAACAGGAAAAGGATCTGAGCATAGTCATATGAGATCACTTAAAAATAAACAAGTAGTGTAACAATGCAGCAAATAGGGCTGGAAGGCTGTATAGGAAGAAACACCACTACTGAAAAATGAGAAGCTGGTGTCCCTCTTTTTTCAGACGTAAAGTTAGTCAGGGTTGTTTTATGCTATACAGCTTTGAAGATATAATCAGCATAATGGCATAAATATGTCAGTGTATGTTTAGGAGACAGTACCAGAATTGTTTGTATTCTGTTTCTCAGGCCATATTAAGAGAGAGAGAGATCCTAAAACAAGTTAGCATGTGTTTAGCTACAAGAAAAGGTGAAGCAGAGCAATAACGTTAGTGAAACAAAGGGGCAACTGCCCTGACTACAAACTGTTATGGGGTACAGTTGGCAGGTGCCAATGATGTGTAGTACCAGTATTGTTTTATAAAGAGGCAAAGATGTTGTATTTTCATAAATAAATGTCAGTGCTGCATTTACAGTCTTAGCCGAAGTGCTGAAGCCCTTGTTGTATGGATATTTAACTGTTATATTGGTAGCAAGCAGCTTGCTAAAGTTTCAAAGCATTTTTCTGCTTTTTTGGTCTTTGACTTTGAGATGACCTTTTATTTGCTTCTCAACTTGGAAATGAAGGGGGTACAACTTTGGAAACCTGCACAGGGTGTTAGATGACATATGTACAGGTCTGAGGAAACATACTGGATTCATAAGAATTTCAAGGTAACTGAATCTCATGACCATTTAAGGCTTGCCAGTACCTACACTTCCGTTGTATCCCCTTTCTCTAGGAGGGCTAGGACAGTCAAGCCCAAGGTAAATTTGTGGGTGCTCATCCAATCATCTAGGTGCCATTTGAGGATGATAGTTATCATTGCCACCTCACAGCAAGAGGTTCTCTGGTTCAATTCTCAGCTGAAGTGCCTTCTGTGCAGAGTCTGTATGTCCTCCCTGTGGTCACGTGGGTTTCCTGTGGGTGCTCTGGTTTCCTCCCACATCCCAAAGGCATGCTGTAGGTGGATTGGACACTCTAAATTGGCCCTAGGTGTGAGTGTGTGCATGTGTTTGTCTTCTGTGGAAGGTTGGGTGCTGGGCTGGCAACTTGACACTGTAAAAACTCCACTGCCAATCGTTCTGTGAACTGTTGTTCCACTGTGGCGACCCCTAACTGGGAAAAGCTGAAAGAAGAAGAAGTATATCACTCTACTAAACTTGCAGGGGCAGTCTGTTGTAGAGACTGGGAAGGCACTGTGTGATGAATCTGCCTCTCTCCATTGTATCTTATTTATCTGCTGGTGAAGATTTAGATCACTAGTTCAGGTATTTGTGGAACAAATAAGCTTGTGGACATAACAGAGATCCAGGGCATCTGGGTCTGTAATGGGGACAGAAGGCAAGGCATAGATCTCCCCTTAAAAGTCTGTAAAATACTGAATACATAGACAGTACTTCCAGTCTCTGTCTTCTGGTGGCTCATGGTCTTTAAGCCGTGATGTTCTTGCTTAGAAGCTGCTGGGGTCTTTCTAGTTGTTTGGTATGTCTAGTGAAGTACATCCCAAAGTGGACTTTGTTTTTAATAATTTGCTGAATCATTGCTGAATGTAAGCAAGGATAACTAGTTTAGATCAGGATAATGTCCCCTTGCAATTAGACATGTTAAGTTGAAGGCTTGTCTGACTACTGTTGCCACATGATGATTGAAAGAGAGCGAATTATCAACCCACGATCCAAGGTCCCTAACAACATTTTCAATGTGAAATGAGGTATTGTGCATGCAGTGTGCTAAGGAGAGAGGCTGACTACCAAATGGTACAATACTGCACTTTTTGCATTTAATTTGAGCCCATTTTCAGTATTCCAGTTATTTACTTGTGCAAGTTCTTACTGAAGGGTTAGGATTCAGAGGTGAACTTAGCAATAACTGCTAAATTTTAATCATCTGCAGATGTAGTTAGCCAGATGTCTTCATTTCTGTTCCAGAGATGAGAAAAGTAAAGTCTGAAAATGAGATGTCGCAGCACTGAGCCCTGTGGGGCACTAGTGGTTGTTTTCATGCTTTCTGGTGAGGCACCTACCACTAGTAGTACAGTTTGCAATTCATCTTACCACAAAGGATATATATTTTAAGGCATTACGCTTATTTAAAATGCTAACATGAAGTGTGTTCACAAATGCCTTGGCCAGGTCAAGATACACCATGTAAAATGTATGACCACTGTTGACAGCCTGTATAACACAAGTTAACAAAATTTATTAGGTAAGATCTTCCCTTGACTAAAAAGGATCATCATTAAAAAATAAAAACAGACATAAAGGGTAGAGGGAGATTAGCACTGCCTTCAGGGAAGATGGAAAGTTCTCCAGCTGTTATAGTTAGTGAGTGGGATCTAATGTCTGAGTTTGTAAATGCATGGAGGAAGCATTAGTCCATCTTCTTGCTATCCAGGAGAGTGGAGAATGAGGGAGCATAAACTGTTAGATAAGCAGAATTAGCAGCTTATACATTTTGCGGTAAATAATGAGAATACTAGGTGAGACGTGCATCATTGTCTGCCAAAAAAATCATATTTGTGTTTCTATGATCTGCTGTTATTCTTCACAATGAGCTCACAATTAAACTCTGAATCATGTGGTGGTGCTGCGATAGCGTTGTCGCCTCCCAGTAAGACTTTGTCCTGTTTGATTCTCAGCTAAAGCGTCTTCTGTGTGGAGACATGCGTGAATGGGCGTACCTTCATTGAAGGCTGTGCGTCAGGGCTGGCAACTCGGTACGTAAAAATCTGCTGCCAATCATTAGAGGACTGGAGTTCCATTGTGGCGACCCCTAACCGGGAAAAGCCGAAAGATACAACAACAACAACAAATATATATATATATATATATATATATATATATATATGGGTCTACTTTAAAACACCGACACGCCACTTCGCTGACACACAAACCACCGACACCAGATAACCGACAACACACAAAACCGACAACGCAAAACACCGAACACCATTACACCGACACACTAAACGTAAACAACACAGTACACTACATCGCATAGCCACTAGCCCTAACCCAAACCCTAACCCTAAGGTCCGACACTACCGCACAGTCACCCTACCTGCACCCTAATCCTAACTCACTTAACCCACCCCTAACCCTAAGGTCCGACACTATCGCACACTCACCCTACCTGCACCCTAACCCTAACTCACTTAACCCACCCCTAACCCTAAGGTCCGACACTATCGCACACTCACCCTACCTGCACCCTAACCCTAACTCACTTAACCCACCCTAAACTAAACTCCGTCACTATCACACACTTACCTTACCCGAACCCTACCTCCCTACCTCCGACACTACCACACACTCACCTATCCAACACCCTAACCCAAAATCCCACAACAACGCACACTTACCTTACCGATCCTAACTCCGTCACAATCGCACACTTACTGAGATGCGCTCACACGTTACCCTAGTCGCTGTATCCGCTGTCGTCACATCACCTTTCCGGTAAACTTACCTGTTGGTCATTTCGTCTCCCTCTTCCGCGTGTCGGTCAAGTCGATTTCGGCACATCACCTTGTCGGTAAACTTACCTGTCGGCCATGTCGTCTCCCTCTTCTGCGTGTCAGTCAACTGCATTTTCGGTAATTTAAAGTAGACCCATATATATATATATATATATATATATATATATATATGTGCAAAATTAATGTTGGAAAAAGATGCAAGTAGTTTGGCTGATTTTGCTTGCTACGTAAGTGCCATAAAAAGAAATTTACTGACAGTTTCTGACATAAGGTATAAAAAACACCAAAACTGTGACTGTGCATTTAGCTTTATTTGTGATGATACCTAAAGTTATTCCCGTCCTATAGTTACACGTTTAGTATATTCTGTATGATGCTACTTTTGCAACTGCCTGCATTTCTTTTAATATCAGTGAAGTTACCCCGCCTGTGAAAATAAACAAATCTGTATGTCTTTCATACAGAGTGGTCAAGTAATATCAATGCTTGAAAATCTGTGTCTGGATTCTATGTAATAGGGCTGCAGACACTGTGTTATCTAGCATGGTCAATTCTGTTGTACCGATATGACAGTAAAAGAGGAGCAAAGTATTTAAATATTTACCTTTTGAATTGCCAGAGTGTTCCCTCCAGAGTTAATCTTTTTATTGCCAATGTGCAAAATCACATGTGGAGTCCTTTTCACTATGGTTTCCCATTACTTATTACCAGAAACCAGTGAAACCCTGAGTAGTCCGTAACTGAGCTGTAATCAGCATACTGCATATCTAATGCTTAGCGGTGACTTAATTTTATGTGTTGACTCTGTGACACCACCTTGAGGCAGTTTAATATTCCCCTTGGTATTATATCTTGTGCATTTTTATTTTATTTTCCTAGACATAAGTCAACATGAACTTGGATCCATAGTCTGGTTACAGGCATCAATCTTCAGACTAGATTAGCAGCACTTGAACAGAGAGTATGTGGCCAGAAGAGTGTTGTTTCATGTCACACATATATGGATATTTTGACTATTCTCCATTTCACTATGACCAATATTTCATTTAAGGCAGACTCTCTCTCCTTCCCCCTTTAAGTCTGGCATGTCAACACAGAATCATTTAATGTCATGGCATTATCCATTTATTTATTTGCATTTATTTACTGGAAAAGACCATGTGGGCAATGGCTCCTTTCAATGGAGGCCTAGATAGAAAATGTCCATAAAAAGATTTTCTATTTCACATTATAGACTCAGTAAAGCTTCACAAAAATGAAAACTTTTATTACATTTGCTTACTACCGAACAGTTGAAAGTTAACATCTGAGTACAATGTACAGTGGAGAGAATAGCAGAGTAAAACATATGACAATTACTTGTAATTATAATTTGGACAAGAAGTTAATCTGGGCAGATGAATTTGAGACTAGAGCACTGAATAAAAAATAAAGCTGAGAACTGTTATTGGGAAAATAGAAGAAAAATAAGAATGTGATTGATTGTGAGACATTCTGAGGTCCTGTCAGATAAAGTAGTGTAAAGTATTTGCTGAGATGGGGGTAATAATGAAGTGTGGGTACCCAGGTGGAAATTAGCAATGTAAGTTTTGAAAGTTAAAGAGCTGAGTTCTTAGTTCAGATTTGAGCTGATGTGGATTATTGATTTCTTGAAGTGGAGGGGGTGGGACTTTCATTGTTTGGCTACATAGCAGGAATACAAAACATTTTCATTAGAGTTGTTAGTTTAAGTTACATTACATAAGGACTTTACAGAGGATCTTAGTTGACAGGTGGGGCAATACCAAGACATAAATGGAGTTAGAAAGGGGTACAAATTTAGATTTTTTAAGCTTGTTGTAGACGCTGGAATTTAAAAAAAAAAAGTTATGAAAGTCAAGCCAATGAACAGAAAGTTGGGCTAAGTGATGGTTGGTGAGAGTAGATGCTGCATAAGTAACAGTTCACAGTAGGAGTGTGGATGCTGGATGTTTTCTAGCAGAGTTGGTGAGGAAAGGTTTGGCTCTGTAGAGCTGGCCTAGTTTTTGAGAGATTTTTTAACAATTTGTTAAATATGAAAACCAACTTTGAGGTCTTCATCAATGGTCAGACCATGAAATTTAATATGAGAGACAACTTCAATGGAAGTACCACTGGAGGGACTTGGTTCATAGGTAAGTACTAGGCTAGCTGTCCTTGCATGCCGTTTTAAGCCCATCCCATGTTTTAATTAACCTATTCCATTTGGATAAGAAATTGGTCTTACCCATCACATGGTTTATAATTATATATTAGCCCTAATGAGAATAACTGGGATCATACCATCGATAATTTAATGGGACTCTTACATGGGATAAAAACATTTAGGAGCTGCCTCCATCCATTAGTAGTACAGGAGGCATTCTTGGGGTAAATTTTCTCTTTCCTATCCATAAATTCAGTTTACACTTGAATATGGACAAGGATGAAATTTGTTTTATATGGATACAGAGCCAATTCCAGAGCTCTTATGTGAGATATACCTATCCCTTTTTTAATTTCTCCAAATCCCTTGGGTTTCCAGTACAGTGATGGGAATGGACCCCATTCCTAAGTCAAAGCATGATTAAGTTCATGAAATTAGTATTGTTTCACTCTTTGATGTCAGCCAAAAGTACTCTTTGCAGCACCTGCAATGTGCCCAGTAATGGCTCTTTCTGCAGTTCATACAGTTACATGTATTGATAGCATATCTAAATAAGATTTTAGACTCTTTTTTTATAAAACCCATTGCTCCTACTACTATTGGAACTATTTGGGTATCTTTCTTCCACATTGCTCTAGTCTCTGCTTGCAGATCCTGATATGTTATAACTTTGTCTCACTGTGTGCAGGACACTGTAGTCACTGGGTGTAGCAATTTCAGTGATTGGTGCTATTTTGTTTTCTTTTCCTGGACCACCATATCCAGTTTTCTAGCATCTATCTTTTGAATTGTTGGTAATGGATGATCCCATGTGATGTGGACTTCATCATTTTCTATGATGCTTTGTGGCTCATGTTTCCAGTGCTTTTCAGCCACTTCAAAACTATAATGTTTGCACAATCCCCAGTGCAACAATCTTGCCACATTATTGTGCCTTTCAGTCTACAGTCCTTCCACCATTAGTATGTCACAACCAGCAATGAGGTGTGTGACTGTTTCCAGTTCGGTTTTACAAAACCTACATTTGCCTGTTTCTCCCACATGTTCAATGGACTTTGTAAACCAGCATGTACGTAGCCCAGTATCTTGGGCCGCCAATGTTAACTTTTTATCTCTTGGGTTGAATTCACCTCTCCTTAACCATTCCTGCATTCATTCCTGATCAACATGAGGTTCTTCCAGAAGTTTTCTATACTTGCAACTATAATTGTGCATTTTCCACATTTCCTACCTTTTCATCTGATCCTTCACCTTATAATCTTTCTTTTGTTTTTTGGCACATTCAGTTGTTGCCTGACTTTTATCTACTTCTGGTTTGATTTCCATTCCTGCTTGACACTGATATGCTTCTGCTAGGTTAATCAAGGAAGTCATTTTAGATTTATTCTCCTCATGTTTCAAAACTTTCACTATGTTTGGGTCTCATGAGGTCAGCAGATATGTGTGGAGTCCCATAATTGCAGATCTGTACATGTAATTAATTTCAAGGAGGGCCATCCCTCCTTCAGAACGGGGAATATATAATCTTGGTACACACTGATTTTTATAGATCATTTGGTGAACATGAAGCACCCTTCTTGTTTTGCTATCTAAGCTATCCAACACGTTTTGGGGCCAGTCAATCACTACAAAACTGTAAGTAAGGACAGGTAGAGCAAATTGGTTTATACTTCGATTTTTTCCTAGAAGACAATGCTGTCTTCAGGATTAACTTAAGTCTTCTAAAATATTCCTTACTAAGTTTTACTCGCATTTGTTCATGTTTTATTGCTGATCCTTCAACATTTCCCAAGTATTTATACACTCCGTCTTGCTCAGGTTTTTTTATATCACATTCTTGCCCCAAACTGATGTTTTCCTGGTGCTGCAGTTTTCCTCATTTAAAGATAACTTTTGAACATTTATCAAGGACAAATGACTTTCTAATATGATCTGAAAAAGGTTTGACAACCTGCAGCTGTGTTGATGTTGCAGAAGGGGTTTAGATACCTAGACCAAGTATTTTTATGCCATTTGACTTGCTGATGTGCAGTAAATCCATCAGTATTGGGTTGGAGTATGGCTTGTATGCCAGACACATGTCACCTCTTAGCAGCCTATAGGATACAGGGTATTGTGACAGGGCTTTGAGTTGGTCCATGTAGGACATGTTGTTTAGGCCTTGTTATCCTTTTAGTAAGTTATCTCTATGGACATTCCAGTTGATGCATGTGTCTGGATAGATACATGCCAAAGGGGGCATTATACTCAATGAATGGCTTAATGAGTGCTGAGTAAAGGGGAAAATGACATCCATAGATCTAGACACAATCCCTTTGTTTATAAGCTGTACAATGTAGAAGGATTTTCTTACAACAATGCACTGATGTCAGTCAAAAGTTAAGTCACTGTCCATATAAGTTCCCAAATACCAAGCAACTGGGTCATGTCTTAGGAGAATGTTGTCAGTGTGGTGGTTCCCTGGGGTTGATGACTTCCCAAAGGATGCAGTAATGCATTTTTTGGCATTAACTTTCAGTCCATGATTTTGGCACAAGTAGAATGGAGCACTGAGGGCTGTTATGGACATAGGGAGAAAAGAAGACATGGCTTGTTGCCATTTAACACTCTGTGTTCTGTTGCTAATATAAGATTTAAAGCATGAGCTTGCAGAAGTAGAGAGTAGTTGGCAAAGTTTGTGGAGAAGTTTTAGGTGAGAGACAGTAATAGCTTTAGAAACATAGAGGAAGATAGATATTAAGTTGTTATTATTTCTATGGTAGTGAATAGAATTTTGGAAAGAGAGAAGTCCAGTCATTGTGCATTCTCAAAATGCTATTCCCCAGACATATAGGAAGAAGATACTTTATTTTCAAATGTTAGCACTTATTCCAATAAAAAGCTATTTTAGAAGTATATTGCTTTCACACAAGCATTATTTCTGTACCTCTGTACTGTAGATATTTGTTTACACAGTTTTAAACATTATTTGCCTCTTGAGTATTCAAGATTCCATGAGAATCATCTGAGTATCTGTAGTATGCCCAGCTACACCCTTGCCCAATATTTGGTGTGTTTTTTTGGTGCCAGATTACTTTGAGTTCAATATTGTTGTTTGAACTTAGCTCAGTGTCAATCATGACTTTAATGGGTGATGTATACCTTCAAACAATTCTTCATTCTTTTACATAGTTTGTGACTTTCAGAAATATTGTAGTATTTTCACCTCTTCACTTCAGCTTGACTTGCCTTCCGTTGAAACTCATGCAAAATGTTTATTCACGTTTATTCAGCTTTTCCAACTTTATTTTTTTCAGACCATTCAGTCACATTTCTTTTACCTTCTGTAGTAATTTTCATAATGAATTTTATATATACAGTTGCCTTACTTTTTGCAAAAATCTGTTCAGATCCGATGCATGTCTGATCAGACGTTAATAACGGTAAGCAATTGAAATGGCAGGATGTGCTGTGCAAAGATGGATCTAATGCAATACCCAGAATTTAAACTGGGCAGTAACAAAGCAGATCATCACAGTTTACATAAGGATACTCTGTAAAGAAAAACAGTACATTCAGACAAAACATCAAGGCTGCTCGCGTGCGTGTGTGTGTGGGGGGGTGGGGGGTGGGAGTTGGGGGTACACACCCACCAGCATTTTTAGTAACCACTACTGACATTAGTGTAACTTGGAGAAAAATAGTTCTTTCCAATAGTCTCTGGGTAAATGGATGTTTTGATCTGCTTTTGACAGTATTTTCACAAGTTTTGAGCAAGAATTATCTAACTACAGAGTTTAGGTGACTGCTTGCCATCACAAGGAGTAGTTATTATCCATGGAAATCCTTACTGTTCTGGCAGGGAACTAGCTTGTACTTTTGTACCCCCCCTGCAGCAGGTAGAGTTGCCTTTCCCATTGTATTTCTCTTACTTATTACTGCTTCTTGTTCCCTCTTTCTGTAGATACATGGCTTATGCAGGGTAATACCATCCATGATGGATTTCTAAGTAATGTAGATTATAGATTATTTATCCTTTCAAAGAGGACATTTTAAAATAATTCTCCTTGCGAGGATCAATTAATTTTTCCTGCAGTGTCTGTTTGTTATCCCCATTGCATGATGCCCTTTTAGGCTGTTTGTGGAGACTGGATGGGAGATGAAGAATTTAATCCTGCAACTTGGTTAGCACTTTTTTTTGGAAGGCCTTCAACTCCGCTTCCTACCATTGGCAGATACAGTGCAGTGCCTGCTGTGCTGAGCCCAGTGAAGTGAGAACTCCTTCCCACTCATAATTCTTGGTAAGAGTGCTTGTACACTCCTTGGTGTGTTCACATCCTGAGAGCCACTGCTCTAGAGTAAAAAAAGTCAAATCACGGACCTGGTATTCTTGCTGTTGGGGTGTGCCAGCTCCCTTTTCATGAAAGGGATGATCTGGAATCTGCCAATGCCAATCATTCGTACAGCCTACTCCTCCAGGCTGCAGGACTGCTAATTGAACTCAAATGAATTAGGGTCGCATTAATGGACAAAACGTCTGCATTGCTTTTTTAGAATTTAGGTTTTGCTGAAGTTAACACAACCTTGGAATGCCACAGAGCTGCTGATTGAATCTCGTAAAATTCAAAACAAAGGATCATTGATGTTACTGGACTGAAGAACAGCTTTGGATTATTCCTACATATATGAGACATTTTGTGTAGAAATAGATTGTTTCTAATTCATTTCATTTATGGTATGTTCTGGAAAGATTGCATTTTAACATGGGAGAAATGTTAGGAAACAAGTATAGCTTGTTTTGGATACTTATAAGTTTAATAACAGTAACAGTGTTGTTGGACTTGAAGATTGAGCAAAAGGCTTGTTTTTAGCAAGGGCTTTTACAGTTGTCACAATGTTGTGGGTAGCTACTATTTCCAGGGATATTGACAAATTCCATAGACAGTTCAGCAGCTGATGAAGGAGTTATAGTAATAGAAGATAGTCTTTTGACCTTGTTTGTCCAGTAGAGGCATGCATGACAGGACATATGATTAATTGTATCAGAACACAATTATATGCCCTAATGTGTAGCATTGATTACTAAATGCATGTTCTAAGAAGATATATTATATTATGTTGCACCATAAAATCTTTACTACTTAATTTTCCAAGAATCTTTGTTTGGAAAAAAACTTAAGTTCAGGTCTGGTTTGGAGGAGTCAGATGTTAGTATAGGAGAAACAGGTATCTCAGTCACAGGGAAGCTCTGGAAAAGTGGGAGAGAACAGATATCACCCCAGCTCTTAAGACTGATACAGCAATTGCCTATTGTGTAGCAAATACTTGGTTGCCATATTTTCGGATGCCTAGAGTGGGAAACTTTTTATTGAAATTTTAGTTTTTACTCAGTAAACCATACCTACTGTCATTGTACATTCCCTTTATTACCAAAATAAAAGGCTTACTGCTGCTGAATATTGTTTATTTCATTGTTTCATATCAGATGTAGTCATTCATAGGTTCATAGGTGTGTACTAGGCCAATGGTCCTGGAGCCTTTACAAGCCTAGCCCATAGAAGTGACCTGGCATCATGCTGCAGTTAGTTCCCATTGCCTCTATCAAGTAGAGCCACTGGAATCATCCCCGGGGTGAACTTTCTATTTCCCATCCACTCATCAAGATTTCTCTTGAAAATGACCAGTGAGGTGCTCTGCTTGACATGTATGGGAAGCCTATTCCAGAGCATGGGCAGTCTCTGGGTTATGAACCTGTCCCTGCAGCATGTTCTGTTGATTGTGGTAATGAGGTTGAGGACCCTGGAGTATGTGGTGCAGAGGGATTGGGATTTCTTTAAGTGTAAAATTAACAGGGCTGGATCAGACATGGCTTTGTAAGTCAAGCAGAGATCACCTCTTAATAGATGATATGAGACCGAGAAAAGCTGGAGTTTTTTGAGTCTGTCCATATAAGGCATGTGTTTAAGGCATAGGATCCTCTTTGTGAGGTACTTTTGTGGCCTTTCCAGCTGTTTCAGGTGTTTAGCGAGGTACATGCCAAATGGGGCATTATACTCGATGATTGGCCTAATGAGGGAAGAGTAGAGAGAGAGAGAGAGAGAGAGAGAGAGATGATGACCTCTTTCTTCCTGGATGCAAAACCCTTGGTAATGAGATGTGCCACATAGAAGGACTTTCTGACCACAGTGGCAATGTGGTGGTCAAAGGAGAGGTTGCTGTCAACCTGTGTTCCCAGATCTCTTATAACGCCTTCAGTGTTCAGTGGGCTACCATCAATGTGGTAATTAGTGGGAACTGAGTTTTTCCCAAAGGGAATGATGACGCATTGTTGGCATTTAGCTTAAGGCCATGGTTTCAACACCAGTCATTGGTCATTGTATTGTTGTTAGTCATTATGTATTCCCAGTACATAATCATAGTTTCCTTCAGCAGTTGCATGAAAGTTATAGTGTGCCATGCCATAAAGTCTTGTCATGTTTTGTAAAAAAGACTGACGCTTTTGAAGAGGAAGAACAGGTCTCTAGGATATATGTGTCTCTTCATTGTAACAGAAGAAGACTTTAAGGAGGTAAATGAAGCTCTTTGCTGTGCAGTTATGTCTTATAATGTACTTCATCCATTGAACTTGAAATAGCCCTTCAACTAAACAGTGTCCAAATTTAGGTTTCTGCTACCTCCATTCCTAGTAGACATTGAAATACAGGATATTCATTCCTGGGGAGATGTAACATTTATCTTGGGGTTTCATGAGGACCTTGGAAGATACATTCATTTGTCTGCAGGAATGTTTGGACCATGCCAGACTATCAGTGAATTCTTTTTGATAGTGCAGTTGATTGGCAAAGGGCCTACATTAGCATAGTTCGATGCACTGCATACTTTGTTCTGTAGACAACTGTCACTGAATCATTAGATGTTTAAATTAGAAACATCCTTGTATTTCATTCTCACAAGCCCAACAGGTGCAGATAGCTTTAGAGTTCATTTCTTTTTTGTGGGGCTGGGGTGGATGAATTACGTGAACATACTCAAACTTGCTTTGCTTTGTATTTTGGATTTTCCATCTTTTTATATTTACTGAATATGAAATATTCCTGAAAAATCTCTGGTAGACTCTGATGTAACATTACCACTACACCATTGTATCTCTAAAGTGAACTGTGTTCCAGTTTTCCCAAATCCAAAACAGTTCAGTATATGGTGGAGAAAATAGTCTTGTGACTATAATAAAATGAGTAGGCTGCCTTCACTTTTTGAAGAAAAATACCAATTGCCAACAACAGTAATCACTGCGGATAATGACTAATCTTTAGATGCAAGTTTGTAACTAAATACTGTTAAATGCCTGTGGGGCTTAGGAGTGTTTTTCAAAAGTTAGTAAGCCCTGTAATGATAGATGAATTTGTATTCCTGTGAGAAAAAGATGTCATGTCATTTACATTGCTGAAACATCTCAACATCACAGGTGTAAAAAATCAGTGTGTCATTTTGACATTTCAGATGCTTTTCATTACATCTTAAATGTTTTCTTGAAATTGCAAATCTGAATTGGAGATGTGTCCACAGGTTGTTAACTATTTTATTCTAATGTCACAGCACTGTGGGTGTGAAGAACAGATTGTGTTTTTAGTTTGCCTGAAGGCACGTATCAAAAGCTCTTGTCACTCATAACACAGCACACATCTGTTACCTAATGTTACACAGGAGGCTTATTGCATGTCATTCTAATAACTCTAGTGTGACAGAGGCTGGTAACAGAGACAGAACTACAGAAAGCTGGCACATATTTAAAGTTAAAGACAAATATTACATAGATACACAACTTGAGAAAATGCCAGAAATATTTCAGCTGAACACAACACGCTCACCAGCTGTTCTAGTTTATATTTCTTTGTTGTTGCATTCGTATCCCCAGAGAAAAGATTCAGGTGACCTTCTTATCTAGAGGCAGTATTGGTTCAAACAGAATAAGAGGAAGAAAGCTAGAAGAATTTAACAACACTAAAGAAATACAGAATGTTGTAGTTTTGCAGGGAAACAATCCCCTTGCCACCCCTTGCCTTTCTCTACTAATTTGGGACAGTTAAGAGATGGCTTTCTATCAAAACCAATAATTTATTTTATCTTTTAAGTTATGTGATCCCAGAGGAAGAACACTTTAGTAGAGGAGTATAGGGGGGCATAACCTCCACAGGAAGGGGTACATGGAGGGCAAAATATAGTGTAATACACCTTGTTTAATTTATTATAACTGTTGTTAATATCATGTCCTGGCATAACAGCAGTTTTGGTGTATGCTATGATGCACTGGTCTGCAGTAAAACAGACCTCTGTTTTAGGTGTAGACTCGAAGAAAAACAACTGTCAAAGTATTACCCCAGACTACACCAAGTTAGGGGCTGAACAGTGTAAATCACGAAACAGCAGTAGTACTGTGATATGATAAACCAACAGGAACAGATACATATTTATAACACATTACCCCTGTGTCATTTCTAGGGCAGCTTTACTTCCACAATCCTCCCAGACAATCCCTGTGTATGTATGTGTGTGTGTCTTTGATGGCACTAAATTTTGAAAATTACTTGCTTGTGCATTTAAGAACAAAACAAGTGGTTACCTGAGACTGTGTTGCACTGTTATAGTGAGTTCCTTTCTTCCATATAGTTTTGAGACTGTATCACTAGTATCCACATGTGTATATCTGGGACAGTGTGAATAGTTTTAAGCTATTCCATTACTCAGGGTAACATGCAGTTTTCAAGGAATAGAGAGCAAGAAAATGCACTGTGACTGACTGAATTTTGATCTGCAAAGTAAAAGCTCTCCAGATTTATTAATTATAACAGTGTTTTATACACATAGTATCCTTTTGTACCTTGGAGTTATAGCAGAAGTTATGGTGATACAAGGAGTGTAACCTTTTGTAAAATAATATGCACCTTCACTGGTGAGTATATCAGAGCAGTTTAATTGTGCCTTACAGGGGCACTTCATTTGTTAATGTTTGCTACATTTTTCTGTCTTTTTCTACTTATTTTCAATGTATTCAGATTGTTTACAATTTATTCAGATTTTTGGGGGGCTAAACCTAAAAATGGTCCATCAGGATCGGCTTTATATCCCACTTAATAAAAGATAACACATATACAGTGCAAATATGTTTCAGTCATAGAGATGTTATGTGGACTTTTGCTATGCTGGGACTAGTAGTTTGGTTTTCTGCCACTTGAAAAAGATTCATGAAGCAACAGTTATGTGGTACTAGTCTTTTCCAGGTATAAAGCAACCGTGTTGTTACTTTGCCTTACCAATGGTGTGGTGATGAATCAAAGAGGTGTGGTACAAATAATGGTCTTGGTGCTGAAGGTACCCACAGCCTCTCCTATACTCGTGTCATTATGTGTAATATTTGGGTAATGATAAGAACATATTGCATAAAGAAGTTGCTTTATATATATTCTAATAATAAATGACTCAGTGCCTAAAGTCACATTACAGTAAGAAACTTTCTGTGAAAGTACAAATGCATTGAAGATCACCCTTGCCTCAGTGTTAATATTATCTGTTTGTAAGTTTGGAGCTTTTCTCCCCGAGCCTCTGCTGAAAATAGACATGTATCCAGTCGGACTATCCTGGTCAACAAATGTAAAATAAAATAAATAAAAATAAATGAATTAATAGATTTGGATTAGTTTCTGCATTTTTTTTTATTTTATTCAGTTAAGTGGGTAAGCCCACTGCACAAAGCATTCTGTTTTTAGGGTTGGCCTGGTTAAGTGAAATGCTCAGAATCACACACTAGGTAAAACTAGGTGAAAGGTTTCAAACTCTGTATCCTTGACCACAGAAAGCAAGTCATTAACAGCCCAGAGTTTTAGTCCTTTTAATTATCTGTCAGAAGAGAGCTCATCAGGCAGCATAATTTAAGCAGTCATTAATGCAGTATAAAAAGCTAACTTTTGTGATAGCTAATGTTTGGCCTCATAAGTCTGCTGCTTCAAATGCATTTTGTAATGTTTATTCTTCTACTGTAGAGACTAAATGCCCTCATCTTGTTTTGTGGCCTTTACTAGCAATTGTTTGCACTGTTACTGTATTTGTCTGTCTTTCTGAACAGTAAATACTTTTACTGAAATATCAATAATGTGTTGTAAGGTACGGCTAATGAGAAAATGATCTTTGAGTGGCTGAGCAACAGTATTCTAACATTTTTGTAGGTGGTATCAGTCAAGCTGCAAGATGGCTTGTGCAATGTAGTGCAGTGTTCATCTGCTATACTCCAGGGCATGTTTCAAAATCAGAATTAATTTTCAGTAATCTCTAACCTTGTTAAGGTTAGAGATTACTCAAAAAATGTAGAAATGTGATTTTAAGGAAAACAAAATTCAGGTAAAGCCTTCAGTATCTAAAACACAAATGCACACACACACACACACACACACACACACACACACACACACACACACACACACACACACACACACACACACACTACAGCTTTCATTGTATACTTTCTCCAGATTATTGTGAGCAAACAAAGTCTGATTCTTTGTTAGGATGATATGGATCTAGAAGTAACTGGATATTTTCTTTTATACAGTGGACGCAGTGGTGGTGCTACGGTAGCGTTGTCACCTCACAGTAAGACGCTGTCCGGTTCGATTCTCAGCTAGAGCATCTTCTGCGTGGAGATATGCGTGAATGGGCGTACCTTCGTTGAAGGTTGTGTGTCAGAGCTAGTAACTCGGCACGTAAAAATCAACTACCAATCATTAGCTGACCGGAGCTCCGCTGTGGCGACCCCTAACTGGGAAAAGCCGAAAGACACAAACAAACAGTGGACTTAAACTGATCAGTGACAGTACTTAAAAAATCTTACATTCATTTTGTAATATACAGTAAACTAACAGGAAGAAGTGCAGTTAAACTAAATGAGAATGTGCCCTTAAATTGAAATTGTAATTTACTAACGAGTAAGAACAGACCAACACAAAGTGATGCAAACAAATATTAATCATTTAGTATGCACTTAAAGGTGGTTTGGATTAAAACAAACAGATAAGCAATTACCGTTGAGATAATTGTAAATTATATAAAACTTCACACTTGACAGATTAAGCAAGTTTGTATAGGTAGATCTGGGGCCTTAAAGCTGATCAGTAACCAGTGCTTCCAGAGTCACAATATTAGCAGCTTAACTGCCTGGCCTCTAGTTTTTCTCCTTTTGTTGGGACATTAAAAGTAAAATTATCTTCGATTCCTAAAATGACTGCTGACCAGATATAGCTTAAAAAGAGAGAGAGAATAATAACATTACTGCATATCATTGTCCAGGAAAGCAAAACATAGCGTTTCCTAGCAATGCATTTTAACAGGATATGAAGCAGGTTTCAAATTTTACTTGTTACCACAAACTGATGTTGTTGTTTGTCATGGCTTTTATTTTAATTCACTGAGGAAAGTCGTACATTCTGTATCGCTGCCAGGCTTCTATTTTTGCCATATTGATTTTATAACTGGAAGCTTGCCTGGCTTATGATATTACTGAAGTGTATAGTTGAATAAAGTAATTGGCTCTGTTAATGGACTTTTATATGCTTACAGATATTCACACTCAGGGATCTCTGGTCTAATGTCAATGTGCTAATTTGCAATACTATCTCTAATATCCTGAGCATAGCAAATAGGATGGCTAAAGCAGATAGATTTAAACTGGAAAATTCTGTCTGAGGCTTTAAGGGAAAAATCAACTTTTTAATGGTATTACTGATTCCACTTACCAATAATATTTGTGAGTGATGTGGTATTTTAAGATAGTTATTTTTCATTGCTCTGAAAAGTCAAGACCTTCACTATATAATCCATTTAGCTTGATTAAAGGCAATAAGTCAATATTAGACACAAAATAAATGTCTTCTGTTGCTTGTAACATCAGCAAAGTTTGAAAAACTTCTTGCTTTGTTATCTAGCATTCTGTACAAGAGCTTTAACTCTAAATTGTGAAACAGGCCAGAGTGAAATGGATAATTCTGGAGTTAACCCAGTATATTTTGCACAGCAGATAACTTTTAGCATTTAGTTTGTTTATTATACATACAGTAATTATATTAAAGGATTCAGCAAAAGCACTAATAATAAGGTAACATATCCTTTGGAAAATTAATTTGTAGTATTTCAATGGAAGATGCTTGACTGAGGAAAGGTAATAACTACTTTAAAGTAAAGCTCTATATGACAGGACAGTTTTATTCGGCATTCTCATGGGATCATAGGGGGTTACAAGGTTAATGGCCCTCAGGCCCCTTACAAGCCCAGCCAAGTATAACCCCTGTTCCTAAGAATATCATGGTATTAAGTGGAACTAAGTCAACAACTACTGCCCCTGTCCAGGAGGGACACAGGTGAAACTCCCAGGGTGCATTTGCGGTTTCCCATCAAATCATCCAAATTATGCTTAAATAGGGTCAGTGAGGGGCTCTGCTTCACCTGAATTGGAAGTTTGTTCTAGTGGAGAGGTAACCTCTGTGAGACATATCTGTCTTGCCAGCAAGTTCTGTTGATATCACATACTAGGTTAAGTTCCCTAGAGAGAGTGCATCTTATACCGTTTGATTTACAAATGTGCAGCATTTCCATTAAAGCAGGATCTGAGATTGCTTTATATGCAAGCCAGAGGTTGCCTCTGAGTAGTCTTTAAGACACAGGGTATAGTGACAGTGATTTCAGTCTGTCAATGTATGACATATGCTGAAGACCCTAAATTTTCTTTGTAAGAAACCTTGAGGACTTTCCAGTTGCTCCAGGTGCCTGGTAAGGTACATACCAAAGGTAGCATTGTACTGTATTATTGGCCTGATGAGTGAGGAGTACAAGGGGGGTTATATTTGTTCTGGATGCAATGCTCTTACTTATAAGGTGAGCAACACAGAAAGCCTTTCTTACCACTGTGGAGACATGGTGGTCAAAGAAAGGGTTGCTGTCAAGCTATAAATGAGGGAGGAAAGATTCAAACTCTGCACCCTTTCCACAAGAAATAGCTCATTAACAAGTTAGAACTTTAGCCCTATGTACTAACTGCCAGAGAAGTCTGTTTGGGGCAACCACTTACAGCCAGTTTCCAGGAATTCACTGCAACCATATTTATGTAAAAACTGTGCAATTTTCACTGGAATGAACTGAGTCCGAGGGACCAGTTTAACAAACAACCTGCCACAGTATTTGCCTTAATTTGTAGACTTCATGCAACATGTTTACGTGCTGTGGTATCTGTCTAGATTGATTTTTTTCCCAGGGTATGCCTAATTTATTATGTGTTTCCAAATATGGCATTTAGATTGCACTTACTCTGATGTTGACAGCAGAACTTTCTTACTAAAGAAGTGATGTCTCCAGAATACATCAGGGGTTAGCAGTGCGCTTGTCATCTTGTTATCTATGTATGATGGACCTTTTCAGTGGAACAAAAGGTATACTATCGTCTTTATCATTCCCTGCGGATGTCAGAACTAAGAGTTTGTATGTCCGAGGGCCACATACTCTTAGAACAAATAACACAAAACCAGATTTGAAAGACTAGTTACCATTGTAGAGGTGTGCCAACAAACCAGAAAGTAAAATAAGTTAACAGTGAAAAACTGATTAAATGAGCACATGGCTTTTTTTGGCTAGCGCTATGAAATAACTCACTGATTAGTCCTTAGTGTATCTCTGGGTGAGAAGATAATTTGCTAAGAGGTGCAATTTGTAGAAATGTGTTGCAAGAGTGACATTAAGTGAATGATCTTTTATGAAGAATCTGATATGGCTAATGATAAAGAACACATCTGAAGGAAACATGTTGCTTTTTCATGGTAAAGGAATTGTATTATGTTTGCTGCTTAGGAAGTACCGACCAGATCACTTTATGAACGCGCTAATATACTGTAAATAAAGTTATACTGCGTATGTGCGCATATTGCTTTCCATAGATAGAACTACAAAAGTATTTAATTTGTACAAAAGAAGACTCTAATGTATGACATTCCTAAATGATAAGAAAGTGCACTGTCAAAATGTTAAGATTAAAGAAAAATGTAATGCAAATCGTATCAAATGCTGCAGACATCATAGGAATGAAAGGGGGAAGATAGATTATAGCAGATGTAGGGAAAGTGTGTGTGATAGCAGTATATGTGAATGTGAAAGAAAGAAAGAAACCAGCAAAGATGATGGTCAAAGTAAATGGTGAAGGGGACTGTTACCAAACTGCTAAACGTTCATGTGGAGGTGACTATTGGGGTATAAATGGACATAAGAAGCAGAGTAACTGCTGCGTAACACAGGATGGGATGTGGGTGAGAAGAAGCAGTGTATTATTTATATATGTATTTAAATTTGTTTACCTGTGTAGAACATTGATCAAACAATAACCAATCACATGATCAGACCGGTGTTGTACACTGGTATAGTGCAGGGAAGTTGAAGAATGTCACATAGTTAAAAGAGTTTGTCAAGCAGCCGAATGAAGAGCAGACATTCCAAATGCACAGAAAAGCTATACTGGGAAGCTTGTGCGCTGTAGTTTTTTGATAAGATGTCATTGAAGGTCGGTGTTAAAAGGGAGGAAAGCTTGAGTGGATTAAACAAACATGTACAGATGAACTGCTCCACAGTTGGAAACCTTGGATAGAGAAGGCTTTGCTTTCTGAAGTATGCTCAGATGATGTGGAGAAAACAAATCACTAAATACTCTGCTGTGAAGGTTTCTGATGTGTGGTTTAGAAGTGAAGTTATGAAAAAGATGAGGTGGATAAAGATAGGGACTTTGCCCATAATAATATATAAGTAGAATGTGGACAGGAGACTTACTAATAACCATTCAACTATTTTGATAGAAAAGCAGCACTTATCTAACACTAACACTTATCAAGGGTACCAGAACTTGTCAGAGATTTTGGATGCATGGCTAGACAAAATAAAAAGCCCTTGTGGTCATCAGTATAGTAAACACCTATAAACAGGTGTTCTAGTTGAGCTCTTGGAAGCAAAGAGATATGATGCAGAAATGGTTTGGCAAAGTTAAATCTCTTGCAGAGTTAAAGGTTGAAGCAGAGGATACAGTGGAGAGTCTGTGTACCATATGCTGATGTGAAGAAACAGCGCACCTTTACCTATGATGGATCTAGAGGCAGCATGCTGTCAGTGGTGTAGAGTACTTTTGTCTATTTTTTGTGTATGTGTGTTTGTGTTATGAAGATCATAGCAATTACAAGGCAAGTAAGCTGAAAGACTCTGCTTCTTGCCAATATCCACCCTCATGATAAACCACATGCTATTAGAAGGGCAAAGTGGGCCAGGCCAGGCCAGGAATTAATCTGCAGATAGCCATCTGCTCATCAGTGTTCCTCTTGAAGGATGTGAGGGTGTCATTTGATTTAACTGTTAAGGGCAATTTGTTTCAGAGAGGGGGCATTTATGATCTAAACAAATTCAAATCTGCTTAATTGTCAGTTGTTTCTTTTGACAAAGTGAGCAAAGTGGTGAGATGTAGTTTGGGGCAACTGCTTTAATCTGCAAAAGGCTCCAAAGACTATGCATTTGATTTATAGTAGTGTGCAGCAGTTTTGTAGATAACAGGTATTTGTAAGTTTAAATTCAAGCTTAATTTTTTGAGCCATATTTAACTGGACCTTGAAGCTCTGAATAGTGCCAAGTTGTCATGATATATAGATTTACATTAAACTTGGTATGATTTAATGTCAGTGAGTTTATAAAAGCAGTAGTGGAGCCCTAGGGGACAACAGCAGTAAACAACATGACTGAGAATATGGTGTTTATTTTACCCTTCGTTTTCCCACTTAATATGTAGTTGGTAAGGGTTTATATTACTTCATTGACTTTTCAGAAACTCAAAATTCATATGATTGAGACCAAATCATCGACTTTCTGAAAACTCTCTCTGTATATATATATATATATATATATATATATATATATATATATATATATATATATATCTCCCGCCTACACCCTCATCCCATACACCCCCTACAAATTAAGATATACCAACACCGAGATTGCACTACAGTGGGGAAACAACCATGCTAAATGTTAATTATGCAGTCGGGGGGGGGCATATGCTAATTAGCTGTGTGTGTGTGTGTGTGTGTGTGTGTGTGTGTGTGTGTGTGTGTGTGTGTGTGTGTGTGTGTGTGTGTGTGCGTGTGTGCGTGTGTGTGTGTGTGTGTGTGTGCGTGTGTGTGTGTATTTTTGCTGCTTGCATAAAGACTAGTACCACACTGCATATTGTAGCCAAAACTCAAAAGAGGTGAGTAAATTCCTCGTTAATGTTAGCTGGCTCTTGATGCTAGCCCTCCTTTTCAAATTATTGCTTTTTCTTGGACTACAAATTCCAGTAAGGCTAAATTTCTCCTAGAAATTATCAGTGAGTGGGTACTTTTAATAACTGTAATGCACTGTAGCTTTCAAATTCATTGATATGAGGAGTCAAAGGCAACAGGACATTTTACTTTCATGTGACATAAAAGCTTTGTATTGGCATGGTAGTTTTCAGAAGTTGTTTTAGTGCTTGCTAATTAATTAAGCTGATATACTTAGCCGACACATTGGTTGTGGCAGCCCTTCATTCATTTATAACTGTCCTGAAGAAAGGGTAATTAGTTGTATTTCCCAGAATTGAATGGGTGTACATGAGTATAACAATTCTTATCATGAATCTCTAAATTTAGATGCTGTGAAAAAAGTATACACCATTTGCATTCCCATGAATTTGTTGTTATTAACTGAGGTTACACTTTGGGGGTTCTTGGCCAGTTTAAAATGTAATCATGAATGTGTTTATATTTAGCTCAAGGACTACAAAAAATAGTGGTTCACAAAAGAGACTGTGGTTTAAAAGCTCATATTTGCGCTTGTTTCTTGCATTTCCTGTAACTAGTCTAGTCCAGATACAGATTTGTTGTATCCAGGACTGTATGTATGTTTCTGAGCCCCCTAAGCCTTTTTGTGTTGCAGGGAAGCCTTCTAGCTTATCAGTGGGAGTGGTAAGCACTAGGTAGCCTATCTACCACAAGACAAGTGGTTTCAAGCCCAGAAATTGTAGTTTATTTGCTGTTTGGGCAGTTTTTCCATCTCTGTCAACTTTTTGGTTTAAAAGCCGGTGTTTGCACTTGTTTCCCAACTTTCCTGTAACTAGTCTAGTCCAGATAGAGATTTGCTATATCCAGGACTGTTTGTAAGCTTCTGAGTGGTGCCAAAGTCTGCTCTTCAATTTTTCCCTTAGATCTGCTAGTTCTCTCCTCTCCTACACTTTTACTAGCTTATTAGTCTAGCACTTTACCAGACTTCTTGTAGCAATTATTGTAGCACACAAAAGTGCTACCAGCACTAAACATTCTACAAAGAAACAGCTCCAGTACTTATTATTAATGCCCACCCCTACAGGCATGTGTAAAGGTCAGTTCCCTTTGCTTTCTCCTATTAACCTGGTGAATGTGGGCATCCTGAGGCAATGTAGCAACTGCCTCATGTACACTGACAACTCTCTCCTCTTACCTCCCAGCACTCAGACTTGTGAGAGATGCAGTTATATATCCAAATTGGAAGTTATGCACTCTCCAGCCAAGACCGGAATAGCTGGTCAAGAGGAAAAGGTGAAAACTTGCACCACACCACATGGAACACATAGCCCTCCAGAACACACACCAGCACTGCCTTCACATAAAAACACAAACCACACACCCACCTTCACAGAGGCTGTCAATAAATATCTACCCAAACAGCAGAGACCTCCAAGGTAGAAAGGCACTCGACCACCACAACACAACACTAATCACGAGACACATAACTCTCCTAAACAGTGTACCACTCAACCAAAGCCACTAAGGCAAAACAGCATGCCCAACACACTACTCATAGGTGACTCGATAGTGAGGCACACTGATGGCCCAGTCACTAGGTTGAATAAGGAGAAAGTAACAGTCAGCTGCCTGTCAAGTGCCAGGATCTGCCACATAACACACCCACTCAGGTCCCTCAACAACAGGTACAAATAAGACTCTGTCATTGTACATATGGATGTGAATGACCTGAGACGTACTTCCCTGGACTACATGAAAAGAGACATGGAGGAGCTCTTGGATTATGTAGCCCAGGTGGGTATGGCCCTAGCCCTGCGCAGCATCCTACCATCACCCAGAATGATACCACAGTACAAACATAGGTTCATCGGTTCATAGGTTGGTACTAGGTTATCAGCCCTAGTGCCTATACAAGCCTTAGCCATAACAATTCCCTGGCTATTTCTTCCCACACTATTTACTTTCCTGGACCCCTGTCTAGCAGGGTGACTGATGTGATCCCCGGGGTGAATTTCCTTTCTCCCATCCAATCGTCAAGGTTCCTTTAGAAGAGGGCCAAAGAGGCACTCTGCTTGACATGTATGGGCAATCTATTCCAGAGTCTGGGGAGTCTCTGGGTCAGGAACCTATCCCTCCAGCATGTTTTGTTTATTGTGATGACAAGGTTTAGATCCCTGGAGCATGTGGCTCTGAGGGATTGGGATTTCTTTAAGTGCAGCATGTCCAACAGCTCTGGGTTTGACATGGCTTTGTATGTTAAGCAGAGATTGCCTCTGACTAAACGATATGCAAAAGAGTATAGCTGAAGTTTTTTAAGGCGGTCAGCATAGGGCATCTGCTTTAGGCCTGTGATTCTTTTAGTGAGGTATTTCTGCGGCCTTTCCAGTTGTTGCAGATGTCTTGAGAGGGACATACCAAATGGGGTGTTGTATTCTATAATGGGTCTAATGAGGGATGAGTACAATGGGACAATGACCTCTTTTTTTCTGTGTGAAAAGCCCTTAGTGATGAGGTGTGCCACATAGAAGGATTTCCTGACTGTTGTGGCGATGTGGTTATCGAAGGTGAAACCACTGTCCACCTGTGTCCCTAAGTCTCTTATCACACTTTCAGTGTTTAGTGTACTGCCACCTATATGGTAATTCACGGGTACATGTTTTTCCCAAAGGGGATAACTGTACATTTCTTGGCATTGAGTTTGAGCCCATGGCTCTGGCACCAAGCATGTGTTTCTGTAAGGCCCTTTTGTAGAGTATCCACATCATTTGGGGATTCAATAATGGCTCCCAGTTTGCAGTCATCTGTGAACTTTGTTAGCCAGAGTCCCTTAGTGTTGGCCTGTACTTCAGAGAAGTAGATGCCAAACAAGAGAGGTCCCAGGACTGAACCCTGAGGTACTCCACTTGTCACTTGTCTGGAGCTGGATTTGGAGTTGGCTACTTTTACAGTGTGGGTTCTATCAGTAAGCCAGTTAGCAACCCATTGTGTGAAGTAGAGATTAATGCCCAGCTTAGTAAGTTTATCTATGATTCCAGAGTGGGGGATGGTATCAAAGGCCTTGACAAGGTCTAGATAGGCTTTGTGGACCACCTTACCCTTGTCCATGGCTCTGGAGACTGATTCGAAGAAGTCAATCAGGTTCATCAGACAAGATCGGCCCTTCACGAACCCAAACTGAGTGGGGTCCAGTGTTTGAAGGTTGCCAATGTCTTTGTTTATAAGTTCCATGATAATACACTCCATGGCCTTGCAGATAAGGCTCATGATGGGATGGTAGTTTCCGGGATCCAAGGTGGATTCCCCCCTTGTGGAGTGGGATAACTGTAGCTCTGTGCCACTCAGTGGGCACGAAACTGAGGTGAGGCTATGATTAAACATGACACTTAGGTGAGGTGCCAGTTCATATTGTACTTCATGTAGTACACAGCCTGGGATGTCATCTGGTCCCATGGATGCTGTATTCTTAGCTTTGGAGAGTGTGTTTTTTACCTGTGTGGCCGTTATTACCGGAATTTGGCAATATTTCAGTATTGAGATGGGCCATTTAGGGGGTGAGAGGGGGTGAAGTTGGCACTGAATCGATCTGCCAGGATATTGGCAATATCCTTGGGATCAGTATATTTAATGCCATTCTGTTTTAGCTCAGATCAGATCTGAGCATTGCCACTTAGAGTCTTGACATAGTTATTGAATGCCTTGTGGTTGTCTTTGGAATCTTTGGCAATTTTATTTTCGTAACTAACTTTGGAGGATTGTATGAGGGATCTCAGTTTCTTACTGAAGCTGGTAAGGGAGTTTTTTGCATCTTGGGATTTTCCTCTTTTCTGCAACAGTTTCTTCCTTTTGTTGTAAAGTTTGTTTATGGCAGGGGACCACCAGATTGGCTTCTTTTTTTTGGATGAAAGCATCTTGGTTCTATTTGGGATGGCACGATTCATGCATGAGTGGATGTGCTCGTACAGTGCCATAGTGTAGGATTCAGCAGTTGAACTTTCAGTTCCCATCTGCATTGGTGTCATGAAGTTTGTCACTTCTGACTTGAGTAGCATGAAGTTGGCTTTGGAGAAGTTTTTTATGGAGGTTTCCATACTGGGAGGTGGGGGTGGGATGTGGATGTTAAGGATGATTAGCTTATGGTCAGACCTGACTAACGAGGGGATGACCACAGGTGTGGAGCATCGATTTCCCATGTTGGTAATGACCAGGTCTAGGATATTAGAGCCCCTGGTGGAACTATGGATTAGTTGATCCAGGGCGTTGGAATTTATGAATTCCAATAACCATTTGGCAAAGGTGTTGGTACATGAGTAGTTTTCCCAGTTAATGGCAGGGTAGTTAAAATCACCCAGTATTAGGGTGTTTGCTTCTATCTTAATATTTTCCAGTATCTTTAGAAAGGTGTAGTGAGAATCTTGGGGCATGGTGGGGGATCTGTAGCAAGCTGCAATGTGGATTGCAGTCTTACCTAGTGTCAGTTGCACCTGGAGAATTTCAGACGCATTGTGTTGGGAAACTAGCCTGGTGTTGTGAATATCCTTGGTGAATATTGACACTCCTCCACCTTTAGTGTTTCAGTCCTGGTTTGGTGGCCGAAAAGTGTGGTAAGAGTTGTAGCCTGGTATTGCAGGGGTGCTCTCTGGAACCTTGAACCAGGTCTCAGTTACTGCACAGGTATTGATGTTCTCCATTTTTAGGAGTGCCTCGAGAGAGTGCATTTTGAGGTTTAGACTTCTAGCATTGAGTAGCATTACCTTCAGATTTTGCATGCTTGTACCCATTACGGTGGTGGTTTTGTCGTTTGAACTTTGCCTAAAAAAGGCACTATAGGGGTGGCAAGAGCCTTAGCCAGTAACCTGAAGGCCAGGGGCGACAGGTGCAGACCATCTCTGGCAAAGCATTATGGTCTGTCGATCATGTCGTCCCAGGCAGACAGATACTGGATCCCCTTTGAATGACACCAGAAGCTAGCCAATTGTTGAATTCAATCATTTTGCCCTTATATTGTGGTATCATTCTGGGCGAAGGCAGGATGCTGCTCAGGGCTAGGGTCATACCTGCCTGGGCCACATGATCCGAGTGCTCTTCCATGTCTCTTTTCATGTAGTCCAGGGAGGAACGTCTCAAGTCATTCACTCCAACATGGACAATGACAGAGTCATATTTGTACTTGTTGTGGAGTGACTTGAGTGCATGCGTTATGTGGCAGATCCTGGCACCCGACAGGCAGCTGACTGTAATTTTTTCCTTGTTCAACCTGGTGAGTGGGACATCAGTGTGCCAGACTATAGAGTCACCTATGACTAAAGTGTTAGGTGCGTTGTCTTGCCTTAGGGGCTGTTGCTGGGTGGCACACTGGTGTTGTGAGCTATGTGGCACTTTGGTTGTGATTGGTGTTTGTTTGCGTTTCAGCTTCAGAGGTCCTTTTTGCTTGGGCAGGTTACAGTTAAGGGCCTCTGCATATGTGGATTTAGTGTTGCTATATGTGGCTGTTGGTGGTGTGGGTTTAGAAGGGCTATGTGTTGCTTGAGGTGTAGTGTGGATGTTACCCTTTTCCTCTTGACTGTCTAGCACAATCTTGGGTGGAGAGAGCTTTGCTTCCATTTTGGCTATGTAAGTGCATCTCTCACAGGTGGTAGGAGGAGAGGGTTGTCTGTGTACATGAGGCAATTGCTGCATTGCCCCAGTATGCCCAGATTCACCAGGTGGACAGGAGAAATCACCGGAAGCTGACCCTTGGACATGCCTGGTTTGGTGCTTTTTTTTTTTTTTTTTTTGTAAAGTACAGGAGCTGTTTTCCCTTACCTTAGCAAGGCACTTTGCAATTATAGGCTGTTTAGTGCCTACGATTAATTACTCCTTATTAACAAGGAGAGTTGAGTGCTTGCATCAGTTTAAGGCTTCCTAGTGCTTTCCAGTAGATATTAGAGCAAGTGCTAGTCACAGGGATGCTTAAAGGTAAGATGAAAAAAATGCACACTGCAGTGTGCGCTAGAGAAGTTAGATGTGAAAGTAGGTAACTTAAGTTTTACCTGTTTAAAAAGTTAAGGTTTAGTGGAGAATTACTATTTTTAAAACAGCAAGATGGATTGAAAGGAGTGGTCACTTTAGTATTCTGGTACTATGGAATACAGTAGGATGGCCAATAAATTTAAATAGTTGAAGGGGAGTGATTTCAAAAATGATGATTTTGTGATTACTCACACAAGCCAGTGAAAGCAGAGAGGAAATGAGATAGACAGGACATGATTGATTTCAAAAATTGGCTAAGTTTCTGATGTCATTCTAAGGGGATCCATTATCTGTCTGCCTGGGATGATATGGTTGGCAGACCTCGATGCTTTGTCAGAGATGGCCTGCATCTGTCACCCCTGGGCTTCCGCATACTGGCCAAGGCTCTTGCCACCCCTATAGTGCCTTTTTTAGGCAGTGTTCCAAAGACCAAATTACCACTGTAACAGCTACAAACAAATGCAATCTGAGGGTCATGCTGCTCAATGCTAGAAGCCTAATCTCAAAATGCACTCACTCAAAGCACTCCTTAAATTGTAGAACATAGACATTTGTGCTGTAACAGAGACCTGGTTCAAGGCAGCAGAAAGCACCCCTGCACTACCAGGCTGTAACTTATTCCATACCTTTCGGCCCCAGAACATGGACCGAAGCTCCAAAGGTGGTGGTGTTTCCATATTCATAAAGGATGAGCACACCTCCAGACTGGTAGCCCAACATAATGCATCAGAGATACTTCAGGTGCATTGGGTAAGACAGCGATTCAGGTTGTAGCCTGCTATAGGTCCCCAACCATGTCCCAAGACTCATACTCCATGTTCCTAAGCACCCTGGAGAATATTAGGATCCAACCTAACACTCTCATACTGGGCGACTTCAACTACCCCACCATTAACTGGGAAAACTACTCATGTACCAATACACTTGCAAAACATTTCCTGGAATTCATTAATTCCAATGCCCTGGACCAGCTCATTCTTACCCCCACTAGAGGTAGCAACATCCTTGACCTGGTCATTACTGACATGGGCGACCGTTGCTCTACACCAATAGTCATCTCCTCCCTGGTTAGGTCCGACCACAAAGTAATCACCTTGGAAATCCACATCCCTCCCAGCCCCCAGCCCCCCCCCCCCCCAACAAAGGTAACCACCATGAAAAACTTCTCCAAAGCCAACTTTGGGCTCCTAAAAACAGAGGTGGATAACTTCACTGCAGCCATGCAAATGGAGAATAGTTGCATGACCGCCGAATCATACACCAATACACTGTATGAACACGTACACAAGTGCATGGATATTGCCATACCCAATAGAACCACAACGCTCTCCTCTAAAAAAAGGAAGCCATTCTGGTGGTCCCCTGCCATAAACAAACTCTACAACAGAAGGAGGAAACTGATGTGGAATAAGGTGAAGTCCCAAGACTGGAAAAACTCCCTTATCAGCCTCATCAAAAAGTTGAGATCCCTCATCAAATCCTCTAAAGCTAGTTATGAAAACAGAATTGCAGCAGATAGTAAAGACAACCACAAGGCCTTCTATACTTATGTAAAGAATCTCCACAGCAATACCCAGATTTGCTCTGAGCTACTGCAAAATGGTACCTCCTATATTGAGTCAACAGATATTGCCAATATATTGGCCAACAGATTCAGTGCCAACTTTACTCCCCCCAAAGGACCAATCACAATACCAGTAGATTGCCAGGCACCCAGTATTACTGCTGCACAGGTAAAAACAGCACTGTCCAAGGCCAAGAATACAGCTTCTGTGGGACCTGACAGTATCCCTGGCTGTATTCTACATGAACTACAGAGTGAACTGGCACCTCACCTGTCTGCCCTGTTCAGTCACTGCCTCACCTCAGGTTTTGTCCCTACCAAATGGCGCACTGCTACCAGAAAGGAGGAGTGATTAGAGACCCTGGGAACTATTGTCCCATTAGCCTGCTGAGTCTGATATGCAAAGCTATGGAATGCATCATCATGGACCTAATAAACAAGGATATAGGGAATATCCAAACTCTGGATCCCACACAGTTTGGTTTTGTGAAGGGTAGATCATGCCTGCTCAACTTGGTCTATTTCTTTGAGTCAGTCACCAGAGCTGTGGATGAAAGCAAGATGGTTCATACAGCTTACCTTGATCTGGCCAAGGCCTTTGATACCATTCCCCACTCACTAGTCATAGAAAAACTCACTAAGCTAGGCATCAACCCCTATATCACTAGGTGGGTTGCAAACTGGCTCACAGATAGAACCCACAGTGTGAAAGTAGCTGACTCCAAGTCAGACTGCTGAGCAGTCACAAGTGGAGTTTCACAAGGTTTGGTCCTGGATCCTCTCCTGTTTGGTATCCACTTCTCTGAAGTCCAGGCCAACACAAAGGGACTCTGGCTGACAAAGTTCGCAGACAATTGCAAGTTGGGAGCTATTCTTAACTTCCCAAGTGATGTTGACATTTTACAGAAAGGCCTCAATGAGACCAACAACTGGTATCAGAACTATGGCCTTAAGCTCAATGTCAAAAAATGTGTCTTCATCCCCTTTGGAACCCAGTTCCCATGAATTACCACATTGATGGTAGTCCACTGAACTGTTGACATAAACCTCTCTTTTGACCACCACATTGCCACTGTGGTCAGAAAGTCCTTCTGTGTGGCCATCTCACTACTAAGGGTTTTGCGTCCAGGAAGAAAGAGGTCATTGTCTACCTCTACTCTTCCCTCATTAGGCCAGTCATCGAGTACAATGCCCCATTTGGCATGTACCTCACTAGACACCTGCAACAACTGGAGAGGCCACAAAAGTACCTCACAAAGAGGATCCTAGGCCTTAAACACTTGTCCTATATGGACAGACTAAAAAAACTCCAACTATTCTCTGTCTCATATCGCCTACTTAGAGGCTATCTCTGCTTAACTTGCAGTGTCATGTTTGACCCAGCTCTGTTAGAAATGCTACATCTAAAGAAATCTCAATGCCTCCACACCACATGCTCCAGAAACCTCAACCTCATTACCACAGTCAACAGAATGTGCTGGAGGGAGATGTTCATACCCCAGAGACTGACCATGCTATGGAATAGACTTCCCATACATGTCAAACAGAGCACCTCACTGGCCCTCTTCAAGAGAAATCTTGATGAGTGAATGAGAAATAGAAAATTCACCCTGGGAATCATTCCACTTGCTCTGCTCGACAGAGGTACTGGGAACTAAGGTCGGGTGGCATGATGCCAACTTAATCCTATAGGCCAGGCTTATAAAGGCTCCAGGACCATTAGCATAGTACACACCTATGAACCTATGAACCATACAGAGGGACAACATTTCCATGAGAAAAATGCACGTCAGTGTCATTTGTTGTTGGGAGTTTAACAGTCAAGCCTTTGATGTGGTTGGGGGTATTGATTGGAATCATAGCATACAAGACATCATTTCTCAGTATTCTGCAGATAGCACACATGATAGATGCCTGACTACATAAAATTATGCAATTTGCTTATAGAAACTACACATAATGGTGCAGCTTACTTATAGAAACTATTTGTATATTAATTGTCTCTAATAGCAATACCTTTTCCTGCCAGTACCATTCTAACAGTCTTATGTGTTTAGTATACTTACAAAATGTTAGCAGAAGTAACATATATCATCTGGAGAAAAAATGAGTAGAGATTCCCCTGTCCGAAAAGATGGCGCTTAAAAGCCTTGCAGTGGACATCGCTACTGATTGCATTTTTGATGTAATCACTGCTTGTTTTTGTAGAAGCATAAATTTCAAATAAAAAGTGGTATATTAATAAACACTGACAATTTCTATTTCTTTCACTGTATTCAATGGACTCCCGGAAACCCTTAATGAGAGCTGCTGAATGACTATGATATATAAATATTACACCATTTATTGTTATACCACATTCCTGGTACTTAAAGTGATGCAACACAAACCAAAGTAAAACAATATCTTTTGTGTTTGTACTTTATGGCATTTCTATTTTCAACAAATTAAAGAAGCTGACATTTAATTTCTTAGAAAAGGCCAAAAAAGAAATTACTGTGTTAAAATAACTTGGTGCATTATATAGAGCCAAACCTTACCTCACTGTAAATGCCAGACTAGCCACGACCAGATCCCACCTCCTATTTACTATCCTCTATTGTTCTCAAGTTTTTACTAACCTACACATGTATGATTTACATCTACTTGATTCTTGCTATAGTAAAATAGGAAAATTTGCTGCTAATATACCCAACAGGACCCATCATTGCCTTGCTTTTCAAAAACTACATTGGCTTTAATTTCCCAGTCTGTTATCGCTCCATCAGTTCACCACTGCATCATCCACAAACCTTAAAACAGCCCTGCACTTTCCAACCTAGTGCAAGTAAATACCAACCCCAGGTCCCATAGCTCATCTAATACATTTATACTTAAGGTAACTATGTCCCATAATTACTTTGGTGACTCTTTCTTCTCCTATAAAGTAGCCAAACTGTGGAACATAATAGCCCAGAATGTCCTAAAAACACAGTCATAACTTCAAACAACTCCTAATGGAATACCTTACTCAAGAATATCTATGCTCCTGTAATACTCCTGGCTAGTTTCTTGTGCCATCAATCACATGTTTCTTTTCTGCTATCTTCTCCTTGTCTTACTTCTACCAAATGAAAATACCACAATGTTTTAGTTATGTATCTAATGAGTTTCATATTACTGTCTGTATTAAGGCTTAGGAAATGTAATGTTTTCTGTTTGCATTTTCTATTTGTAAATTGCATTTGTAGGCAACTGTTAAAGTTTTTGTATATTCTATGTAAATCTTTGTAAAATTTTTGTAATCTTTTTTATACTATTGTTATGGAGCTTTTCTCCCCAGGTCTCCTCTGAAAATGGGCTACTTGCCCAGCCAGACACTACCCGGTTAAGAAATGTAAAACAAACAAATAAATATTGCTAAACTTTAGTGCTTTTCTACACTTCTGAGTCCCACTATGGGGAAGTCATACATCTCAACCTGCAGGCATTGAAAAAAGGAACAAAGGACCTATTAAAGTAGGAATATACACCTAAATATATGAACATATAATTAGCATAAAATCTGAATACCAAATTGCACAAAATTCTTCCCACTTCCAGTAGTATCTGGGATACTATTCAGAAACAGGTGTTTAGAAAACAGAGTGACAAAAGTGATGGAAAATATAAGCACTTTGTAAAGAGAGAGTGTAAAATCTGTAGACTTTTATTACCTGTATTGCAAATGTCTACCACACAAAGTCATTAATTTTTCTTCATAAAAAAGGAGATGCAAGACGTATGTCCTCTTTCTTTAAATTATTGTTGACAATAGTATGCATACCTCTCAACTGTCCAGATTTTCTCAGAATGTCCAGATCTGTGCCTCATATTTTTGGTCAGTTCTTCATAAAATTTGTGGTTTTCAGGTAAATCATCAATAACTGAAGTCACTAAATAATGACAGACAATTGAGATTCAACTTCATACCCTTCAGAAAATGCATACTAATGAAAAACCCATTGACCTGAAGTTGTTGTCTTCATTTGTCCTTCATTCTGTGGGTACTTGGATCTGACTGGATCCAACTCGGCCACATTTCCAGCATCTGATTCAAGCTCCAAGCTCCTCCCCTACCCACTACCCACAATGCCCCTGTCTCCCTCCTCCCTTCAGATCTTGTTTGCCGCATTTGTGTAGGCATCATGATCCACTGCTCTGAGCTACTTTTTGGGTAAGTTTGCACTTTTTGTGGGCTTTAACTCTCTCTGTCTAGTTTCTTCCTTCTACCTTTTCTATCACCTCCCCTCTGCATTTGCATCAGTAAAAAAACAAACTCTTTCTTCCTTTCTGTCATTAGGAGTGTTTGCATGTGAGTGTGTTTTTGTGTTTGGGCCTCTCCTTTTTAGATATGTCAGAGACTCACAAACCGGGATTTCATAAGTGAATGGTGTATGGCCACAAGCTTTCCCCAGTTGATGGACACACTCTATGTTGAGTGTTTAGTGGGTCGCCCATCTTGAGTCCTCCTGCTCGATCTGCACGGGGTTCATTCCCCATGCATTGACCAACAGGAGGAACAAACCGATTCTGAAAGGCCTTCTTTCCCCTCCTGCCACCAGGGCCCAGGCCTCTAGTTCTACTGCTACCCTTGCTTCTTCCATCTCTTCCCCAGCCTCTGGGACTCAACCTCACACTAAGAGGACTGGGGACAGAGACAAACACAAGCGTAGGGACAATCCTAGGAAGCGGCCCCATGACCACTTTTCCTCTGCAGGTCCCCCAGTCAAAATCAGCTAGGCTCCGAGAATGGAGTCTCCTCAGCTCTGTTCCCCTCACTTCTCTTTGGAGCGTGAGGTAATTCGGAGCTGTTCCCTGGCCTCGGCATCACCTCACCACTCCTATAGGCTGGTGTCGGTGGCCTCCTCATCCAGATCCATCCGTAGTCTTTCTGAAGCCGAGGTGGACAGGATGATGCAGCGATTCATCCCCACCCAGATACAGATGGGTGTCTTGCCTGCCCCCTCTCCCTCCGGAGCGGGGGGTCATGCAGTCCAGCTTCATTCCGATTACTCCTTTTTTGATTCGACCCCCGGTTTCAGAGCTCTTGAAACTGAGGATACTCGGCATTGAGGGGTTGGTGCCAACTGTACCCTGATGCCAGCCATTACCTTGGGTGGGTGTATCCAATGAGTTTGGATCCATCTGGCTCTTGGAGCCATAGCCTTGGCGCCAGATCTGAGGGGATGGTTTTGGCTCTGAGTTTTTTGGAGCAGAGCCTTTCAGTCGCAATCTCGGTGCTTGGAGGTTCGGCTGCTGCTCCCCCATTGATGCAGAGGGTTGAGGACCCGTCTGTAGGCCCTTTTCAGGCAGTTCATTCTCCTTCTACCTTAGACATGTTGGAGAGGGTTATCTCGATCCCATTGAGACCCTTTACAATCTCATCTTCAGAGTCTGATGCCTCTTCATCACAGGGAGCTCCCGCATGGGAGCACCCAGATGTTTTTGAGTCCTCCCCAGAGACTCCCCCTGAGGAGGAGCCTCAAAAACGTACATGTAAAACAAGGCACATGGACTCCCCACTGGAGTCCCTCATGGAGGTCTCTGATTTGGAGGAAGAGGAGGGTTCCCCCCAGTCACCCCCCCCGTGGATGTCTCCTTTGGAAACATCATGGAGATCCTTCGTCAGTGAGGGGGGTGGTCTGCCCAGAATCCCAACCCGTATGAGTCGGTGTTCCTGGAGGTGTTTGGCGCAGGACCCTCTACATCCTGGGTGTCCCCTCCCATGGATCCACTGGTGGATCTAATTACATCTCGGGCATGGAAGGAGCCCAACATGGTGGAGCTGATCCTCAGATGCCCTGACAAGATATTGAGTGCTCCCTTGGATAGGACCTACTGGACCAAGGGATCCCCAGTTGATGCCATGGTGGTGGCAGTGGCCACTAAGAAAGAGCTCACACAGGAGAGGTCCACAGTCCATCTGCCAGACCAAGAGTCCAGGACAGTGGACCACTTTGGGAAGCAAGTGTATGCTTCAGCCATGTTTTTGGTACGTACGGTGAACTATATGGCACACATAATTAGACTCCAGTGAGATCTAGTCAAAGAGATTGCTGGGTCTACCCAAGGGTCCATGTCGGTGGAGGACATAAGGTTTTCTCCTGTTGTATGGCCACCCTCAAGTTGATTGCTAACACCTCTATGCAGCTTCTCTCTCATGCTACTGAGAGTGCCGCTAGAGCTGCTGGGATGGGCGTTGCCATCAGGTGTCATGCCTGGCTCTGGCTTTGTGCATTCTCAGAGCCCTTTAAGGCATATTTTACTAACACCCCATACAATGTTAATAAAACGCTCCATATAACAGTTCCACCCTCTTTGGAAAGTCAGTATGTGACACTCTTGTCCACAGCGAGAAAGAGGGGAAGACTCTGTCTGCCATCAGAATCTGCTTCTCACCCCTCAATGAACCTTTTCAAGGAATCAGTGGGGGGCAAAGAAGATGTAGTTCCAGAAATTTTAGAGCTGTTTCCAGGATGTTCAGGACTCACCTTCCCCTAGAGGCGGAGGGGGATTCGATAGATGCCTCCCTCTGAGGCAGAGGGGGGCTGAAGAGTGAGTGTTTGAGTGCCTTTATCAGACAGGCCCAGACAGCAGCCTTGAAGGGTTGCACAGCTGCTCAGCTGTGGATGCAGTCGGGGTGTGCCTCTCGCTACACCCAGCAGCCTGGGAATCAGTCATAGACAATCGTTAGGTGTTGCAGATCATATCTAGGAATTATTCAGTCCCCTTCATTCAACCATGACTCCCGCCCAAACACCTCCCAGATATTCCACCTATGCAAAGGGAGGAGGCAGAACTGGAAATTGTAAAGCTGCTAGAAAAGTGAGTCATCCAGCCCATCACCCTAGGCCAGTCCATATTAGGCATCTATTCCAGATTCTTTTTAGTGCCAAAGAAAACGGGGGACTTAAGACCCATTCTGAATCTTTCCATCTTAAATCTGTCGGTTGCCAAGATGAAATTCCAGACGGTCACTCTTCAGTCTATCCTGCCCTCCTGCAGTTGAATGACTGGATGTGCTCAGTCGACCTCCAGGACTTGTACTACAACATCAAGATGGACAAGTGCTCTCGGAGGTTACTCCGCTTCTGGCTGGGATCAGTCATTATCGATTCAGAGTGCTCCCTTTTGGTCTCACCACAGCACCCAGTGTGTTCACCAAAGTGATGGCAGTGGTAGCGGCTCACCTGCATCTGCAGGGCTTCCAGGTCTTCCCTTACCTGGATGATTGGCTCCTTTCTGCCCCTTCCAGGCATCGACTCTGCCAAGCAAGGGATTCCCTTCTTCAAATAGCCCACCAGCTGGGCATAGCCATCAATCTCAAAAAATCCCTACTGATTCCAGTTCAAGTTCTAGATTTCATTGGAGCTCAGTTGGACACAACTCAGGCCAAGGCTTTCCTAACCTCAGACAGAATTCAGTCGTTGAAACTTCATGTTATGTGTATTCTTAAAGCCCAGTCGCCGAAGGCAGAATTTGTATTACAGGCATTGAGGTCTGTGGCAGTCATGATCACCTTCCTGCCTATGGCTTGATTACACATGAGGGTACTGGAATGGGTGGTTCATTGGCCATTGCTAGATCTTCCGTTGTCTCACCCGATTCAAATATTTTGAGTGTGCAGGGATTCTCTTCTATGGTGGACTCATTCCCCAGATCTTCTTTGGGGTCATCCCCTTATTCTGCCAACCCGCTTGGCAACAGTGACCATGGACATCTCCCTACTGGGGGGGCATTGTTTGGGAATGACATTCCAAGGCATGTGGTCCCCCCATAAGACTCGATTGCATATCAACGTCCTGGAGATGAGGGCAGTGCTCCTAGTGTTTCAAGCTCTCCATGCCCATCTTCCTATCGGAACAATTGCTATCAGTTGTGTGGTACATCAACAATCAGGGGGGATCCAGATCTTACCCCCCTGCGTCATGACGCCATGAGAGTGTACCAGTGGGCAATCTCCACTGGCCGTTTTCTGGTGGCAACGCACATTCTGGGGAGGTCGAACATTATAGTGGACAGGCTCAGCAAGTCTATTCTGATGCCTCACAAGTTGTCTCTGAATCCTTTGGTAGTGAAACAGATTTTTCTCAAGTGGGGTCAGCGTTGCTGTGATCTCTTCACCTCTCCTTCCAATGTGAAGTGCAGGGATTTTTTCGCTCTGAACCCCCCCAAAGGCGGAAGCCCCCAGAGATGCTCTGATCCATTCTTGGCTCTCCAGTCTTCTGTATGCTTACCCTCCTCTCCCTCTGATCCCAAAATTCCTTCAGAAAGCTTGGAGGCTGGGGAGTTTGGTCATCCTCATTGTCCCATTCTGGTCTTGCCAAGTCTGGTTCGCCTCTCTGTGGTCTCACGTAGTGTGTCCTCCATGGACATTAGATCTAGTTCTGGATCACATCTGTCATCTCTCAGGGATATGTCACTCAGATCTGGTCAGTCTGAAGGTCACTGCTTGGCTGCTCCAGTTCCCATGATAGTCAGGACTCCTGGGTTATCTTCACTGGACAAAAAGATATTAGTTGCGGCTCATAAGTCTTCCACTGGAAAGATTTATTTCAGCAAGTGATATCATTTTGCTATCTGGGCCTCTCAATGTTATCTAGGTCCTTTTACTGCTCCATTTCTGATGGTTCTCGAATTTTTGGCAAACATTTTTCACCGATGCACCAGTTCTTCCAAGGTCAAGGTCAAACTGGCAGCTATATCTAATTTTTATGAAGGCATTAACACAGCTTATCTAGCTTCTTCTAAACTTTGCAAGTCCTTTTTGGTTTGGCCACCAATTAAGGACCCAATGCCTCCATGGGATCTTACACTGGTTCTGCAAGCTGTTGTCTCCTCCCCCTTTCAAGGCAGCTTCAGTAGATTTACAGTTCTTGTCTTGGAAAATGGCTTTCTTGATTGCCATTACATCAGCAAAACGGGTTTCGGAACTTCAGGCATTGTCACTCAAACCTCCATATATGATCTTTCATAAGGACAGGGTGTCTTTAGGTACTAATCCCTCTTTCCTTCCCAAGGTGGCTTCAGAACTGAACATTAATCAGGTTATTAATCTCCCTGTTTTCTTCCCAATTTTCAGAACAAGGGAGAGTATAAATTGCATTTGTTGGATGTTCGTAGACAATAACATTTTTATTTGCATAGGACTAAGTCTTTCTGTAAATCTGACCAACACTTTGTTTCTTATTCTAAGACCTTTCTAGGGAAACCTGTTGCAAAAATTTCCCTTGCTCATTGAATTTCCCAATATGTTATCCTTGCATATTCAGCTAGAGGTTTATACCCCACCAGAACATGTTAAGGTGCATTCAACTAGATCTATGGCTACTTCAGCTGCCTTCTGGTCCAGTTTCAATGGATGATATTTGCAATGTGGCCACTAGGGCATCTTTGCATACTTTCATTTCACAATATAAGTTGGACATTCTATCCAGGAACAGGGCATCCTTTGGCTCTTCCATGCTCCAGAATATCCTTCCATGAGGGCCTCCCAGGTGTTCTGGTAGCTGGGGACTCTGTCCCACAGGTTGAAGGACAAATGAAGACAATAACTTCAGATAAAGAAGTTATATACTTACCATAATGTTCCATCTGAGTTGTTGCTCTTCATTTGTCTTCAACCATTCCCTCCCTCCTTCCCCCTGCCTTTTGTGGCTGCATGGTGGTCTGGATAGAAGAGGTATAGTCTCCACTTTAGCATTCATTTGTTATTCTCCTCATATCTCTGGAGACATGTGGCTATGGAGTAAGGTCTTAGGTCAGGTTAGGATGCTATGATTAGCAGCAAACTCGATCTGAAGGGAGGAGGGAGACAGGGGCATTATGGGTAAGGAAGGAGATTGGAGCTCGGCTCAGATTCTGGAAATGCAGCCAAGTCGGATCCGATTAGATCCGAGTACCCACAGGTTGAAGACAAATGAAGAGCAAGAGCTCAGATGGAATGTTATGGTGAGTACATAACGTCTTTTTCTATTAACTTTCTAAATTTTTAAGAGCAATATTTAAAAGTTGTCCCTATTTTTAGGCCTTTGTCCCCCCATTATTTTTGGCTTTGTCCAGATTTCTAGCTGTCATACCTCTCAACTGTCCAGACTTTTGCCTCATATTTTTGGTCCGTTGCTTCTTAACTTTGGAGAAACCAACTCTGGAGTGCTTGCTCAGACATGGAAGGGGAGGTTAGGCTTGTACAAAAAATGCTGATCTGGCAAAGATGGTGGTCTACCACTGTCTGACTCTCACTGGCTAATCACTGAGGACTGAAGTAAGAAAATAATTGCGGATGTGAGTTTCAGACTTCATATCATTCAGAAAATTCATGCTAATGCAAAGCCTCTTATTCTACCAATTTTCTATGTCTGAGAGCAATATTTAAAAAGTGTCCCTATTTTTGGGCCTCTGTCCCTGCATTATTTGTGGATTTGTCCAGATTTCTTGCTCAAAGAGGTTGAGATATGCTAGTATGTTGGTCATGAAAGATGATTTTCTGTGTCCTAGACAGTTTCAAAAAACATATGTGATGAGAGGGATTCAGAAAAGTTTGCGAAGCCTGACATACCTCCAGAAATAGGGGCACCGTGGGCAGAAGTAAACCAGTCCTGAAAATAGGAATATTCCTCCAAAACAGGGTAAGTTGAGAGGTCTGGATGAAATTAATTAGTTTATTTATTCCTTGATAATTTACTGGACTAACAAGTCTGTTTCCAGATTAAACCTGTGGATAGTCACAGTTTAATCAGTGATTATGTTTAGAAGTTCATTGTTTGGTAAATGTTAATATGGACTTCCTTTCTTAGGACACTAGTCTGGAAAATTCATTATCAGAAAGAAAGGTGTTTAACACATCAGACTTTTAAACTGCTAACAAGCATTGTCTTCCCTTGAGATATTCAGAGCAGCTCCATATAAATCTAGGTGTAGATCTGCATAGCAGTTCATTATCTGTACGAACACAGGCAGCTCAGTTGCTATAGCATTCACACAGTTGGTAACTTTAGCAGATAAACAAAATAAATGTGTTGACCTTTATTTCCCAAGGAGTAGAAATATGATTTATTAGTGCTCCGCATACCAAATGCAGATCTTTTATATGATGTCATATTGCACCTGTAAGCTCTGTGGAGTGAGGTCTTAGATTAACATGCTGTGATGCATTTTAAATATTATGAATTTACATATTATTCCTTGTTCTTTCCATTTTATGTTATTCAAAGTGATACTGAAATGTATATGAAAGAACATTTAATGCCAATAGAATAGCTGGGGATGGGGTACTGTGAATATGTTGGTAAAATAGTTTGCTACTAATCATTAGTAACACAGAAACAGGAAACGTTAATGCATCTGAACATGAAGCTACAATACCTGCTTGGTTAATTCTTGAAGACAGTTGTCTGATGAGAAGCAAAAAACCTTCATAAAATTTGTTTGCAGATGTTCCAGAACTTTCATTTCATGTGAAATGGAAATGCTACTTGAGTAATAACATAAAATGTGGTAAGTAATGTGCTAGAGACATCTTTGCATGCTCCACTTGCAAGTTCTGCATTAAAGTATGAAACTCCGTACTACTCATTTTTTTTACTGAGTGTAACTCTATAAAATATCTGTCTCCTAAGGTACAGTTTTACAGTTGTTTCATTTGTTAGTATCCCAGTGGACTGGAAATTTCTTTTCTGGCTTAGTACTGTAAAAACTGATATAAAGATACCAGTGATAAACTCTTTTTTCATTCCATTGTATGAGTCTTATTTCAAGAAAATGAATACTGTTCCCTGGTTTCATGTCAGAGAGAAAAGGAACCCTACCCTGTCTATTACTCACCTGTCTCAGGTGTGAGTTGCAGTCTGGGCCTGTCTATTACTCACTTGTCACAGGTTTGAGTAGCAGTCTGGGCCTGTCTATTACTCACCTGTCTCAGGTTTGAGTAGCAGTCTGGGCCTGTCTATTACTCACCTGTCTCAGGTTTGAGTAGCAGTCTGGCCGCTGAAGAAGCCGGCAGGGAAAGGTGTGAAAGGAATGGCTTCTGTTGGTGCATTTATTCGAAGTAGGAAGGAAGAGAATGTGGATCATAACAGTGCATTCCATCATGTGATTTCCTAATGGCGATGGGGAACCTAATGTTGCTTATTAGCTAAGAAGGGTGCTATACAAGAAGCAGTTGCTTTCTTGAGAGACTGAATTCCCTTACTGTACTCATTCATTGGCATGTTTCACCCTGCTGATCTGACAAAGATGGTGATCTACCACTGTTTGACTCACTAGTCTCACCAGTAATGACCATGAACACTTGGCATGGGAAAATGAATGTGTACATGGATGGTCAGTGGGGGATGCATTTGCCACAGGAAAGACCAAAAATGTTCACTTGTAGTATATGTTATATCAGCTAGATGACTTTCTCTGTTATAGTCTGTCCGTATTTCTCAACTGTCCAGAATTTCACATAATGTCCAGATTTTTGTCTCAAATGTTTAGTCTACATCTTATAAAATTTGTGACTTTCTTTCAAATCATTGAGGACTGAAACCACTAAATAATGTCAAAACGTTCAGAGTTTGTTTGTGTCTTTTGGCTTTTCCCGGTTAGGGGTCGCCACAGCGGAACTCCGGTCTGCTAATGATTGGCAGTAGATTTTTACGTACTGGCTTGTCGAGCCTAACGCACAACTTTCAACTAAGGAACGCCCATTCACGCATGTCGCTACACAGAAGACGCTGTAACTGAGAATTGAACGGGCAACTTCTAACTGTGAGGCGACAATGCTACCGCAGCACCACCACCGCAGTATTATCAAAACGTTCAGAGTAATACTTTATAAAACCCCCAAAAATGCATGCAAATGCAAAACCTGTTATTCTATCAAATTTCAGAGCTTATAAGAACAAATTGTAAAGCCTGTCTCTGATTTTGTGCCTTTGTTACCCCATTAATTTTAGCTTTGTGCAGAATTCTAACAGGCAAAATGGTATGACATTGTCTTCTATAAGGATAGGTAAGTACGTCTCTGAATTATTACATCTTATAACTACTTATAGGCTGCAGGTGTAATTGACAGCTGAAGTTGTACATTACCTTTGCAAGTATGTGCAACTTTTTTTACTTCATTATGACTGTTCCAGTTTTATATCTCCCAATGTGTTTGTGAAGGGCCATGTAGAAGAATATACCACAATTAATATTATGTGACTTTTTGCTTCAGTTTCCATTAAGCATCAGTCTGTCATATTCAGTAGCTCTGTATTGTCACATGTATTTCTGTTAAGTCAGTAAGACAGTTATACTTTTCAGCTGCTATGATTTAGGCATGGAAGTATGAGATCTGTCTTAACGTTTACCCGTTGTTCCTAGTAGATATACTGTTTTCATTGTAAAGCTAGAACTGGTTGTCGGTGCATAGATGATTAAATAACCAAATTAACCAGGTAACAGAGATTCCTTTTAATTAGCTGTACTAACTCTACTTTATGTAGAGACTTGTATATTGTGGAACTAAGAAAGCATGCCTCTGGTTGTTGTTGTTGTGTCTTTCGGCTTTTCCCGGTTAGGGGTCGCCACAGCGGAACTTCAGTCCGCTAATGATTGGCAGTAGATTTTTACGTGCCAAGTTGCCGGCCCTGACGCACAACCTTCAATGAAGGTATGCCCATTCACGCATGTCTCCACACAGAAGACGCTGTAGTTGAGAATCGAACAGGACAACGTCTTACTGTGAGGCGACAATGCTACCGCAGCACCACCACCGCAGTTAAAGCATGCCTCTGGTATGATTTGTAAAAGCCAGGTTTTAATGCTCAAAGGATGAAAGGTATGGACTGGTAGTATTTGTTCTTACATTTTTCTAGAAGAGGTCTTGGGAGTTACTTTCAGATAGAATATTATTTCCTACCAGTCAGGCAAAACTTTAAATTTGAGCACATTTCCAAAAAGTAAAGGATGCTCTCCAGTAAAATCTAGCTTTGAAAACATAAATAAACTAAAACAATAGAAAGCAAGCAAGACAAAAATTTAAAATCAGTGGTGTCATCAGGTTTAAATGTATAAGGCCTGAGAAAAAAAAAATTAATGAACCAGAGAAGAATAAACAATTCCAATGTAATGATGTTGACTGTTTATTGTTCTCTTATGTTTTGAGAAAAAGAATTCCATGTGGTCAGTACTATAAAACAAAAGAAAGAAAACCAGATGATCTTATACTGTATGCCCAGCGAGTTTATCCTCATGTATTTCTCACTGAGTTCAAAAATATCAACCGCCACAGGCATGAGAGCTAAGCCTGCTAAGTCAGACCTGTGTTAGCTTTCTAGGTACCAGATTTAAGAAGCATGCTAGGTTGACTGGAACAAACTCTCATATACAGTAACTGAAAGTCAGAACTAAAATTCAATTCTTGGAACTACTATTCAGATGTTTTGTCCCCTGAACCACCATGTAATTTCACAAAATTTTAAATTTCACCAGGATTAAAGGAAAAGGGATGCTTAAAAGCAAATTTACACCTCAAATTTCTATATGTTTTGTGTTTCTGTGAGTGAGTGTGTGTGTGTGTGTGTGTGTGTGTGTGTGTGTGTGTGTGTGTGTGTGTGTGTGTGTGTGTGTGTGTGTGTGCGTTTGTGTGTGTGTATCTTATGATGGACCAGACTTGTCAGGAGCAGTGTTGGTATAAACTACCTGTGCTGCAGATGAAAACAACTTATTCTTTTCAATTAAATGTGGTATTAAGGGCTAGCATGCATTTGTGTGAAATAAATTGGAATATTTACTCTCTGGCTACTATTTATGTAAAACAACACTGAAACTGTCCCTGGTTTTACATAATGTCCTTGTAGACTTTGCCTAATATTTTTGGTTTGTGCTGCATAAAAATGTGTGGTTTTCTGACAAATTGGGGAGGGGTGCTGGCTGGGGATGAAAGCAATGTACCCCTTGTTGTTTATTCAGCATACAGTTTGTCTTTATAGGCCTAGTGTGCATTTGTATGAAATAACTTGGAATATTTGCTCTAGTGTACTATTTGTGTGAAATGAAGTTGAAACTGTCCCTGATTTTACTTATTGTCACTGACATTGCCTTATAGTTTAGTCTGTTCCTTATAGAATTTTTGATTTTCTTATAAAGCACTGAAGACAGACATTTAAGGTTCAGACTTCATATCCTTCAGAAGATGCATACCACACCCTGCTTTGCGGCATAGAGTGATAGAGCCCTTACTAAAACCCAGGCAACCTGAGACTGATTAGTAGCTTGGGTACTGAAAAAGCCAGAGAGAGAGAGAGAGAGAGAGGGAGGTGGTAAAGAGTGGTTTTGCTGGCTCACCCACTTCCTAGAGTATAGGGCCAGCAAATACAATGCTGTAGGCTGCTAGACTCCATTTATCCTGCACAACCTGCCAGTGGTGCAGTCTCAGCCCCATGGAATAGTACCAGGGGCATTTAAGGATAAATGGTACAGCTGGGTAAATGATGATCATCTGGGGACATGCAGCTGGGAGGAGAAACAAAAGAAAATGCATGCAAATAGAAAACCTGTAATTCTAGTAAGTTTCTAAGCATGTAAGAGCAATATTTAAAATTTGCCTCTGATTTTGAGCCTTTTTCCCTTATTATTCCTAGCTAGTCCCACATTCTTACAGTAAGAGTGAGAGAGGTATTATTTTTAAAACAAATGAGGTGAACACAACAAACTGGCTATAACTCCTGGGTGGGGATGGGGGCTGTTTGCAAATGAAAGTAGACTACGCTCTTATTGTTTGATCAGTTTAAACAGACTGGCTTTGCTGAAGTAGTGTGTATTTGTGAGAAAATGTTGGAATACTTGGGCCACTATGTGCTTGTGTGAAACAAAAACAAGCCAAAATACATTACCATGTACAGAATTATTGCTGTTTTACCACAGTCAAGCTTCTGCAGTTTACACAGTCAAAAATTTAACTATGATATCTGAGTGCTGAAGCTGTCTATGGATGAGAATGGCTGATCCTAGTGTCATGATCAACTTAATCAGTCATTAGTCTATCTTTGCAGGGCTAGTTTGCATTTGTGTAAAGCAGGCTTTTTTTATCATAGTCAGACAGTTGTAGGTATACAATGTGGGGTCTATATTACGAAAGCGAAAATCCCTATGCGCGAATACCAAAACATCGACCCCTATACCACAAACCACAAAAATCCCGAACGCACTAAATAGCGAAAAAAAAAAATTGAACTGTCATAGTCGGCCAACCCCACCACTAGCTATATACTACCTACCCAGATAAAATAAATAAACCACATACATACATACACTAACCAAACCCTACTTCTAACCTAAAGTAAAGCACAAAACCCTACTTCTAACCTTACACTAAACCCCACATACACAACTAACTATGCACTATCCTTAACCCCTCCCTAACCCTAAGGTCCGTAACTACTGCACACGTCCCCTACAGACATACACCCAAACAAAACAAATAATCCACATACATACATTTAACAAAACCCTACCTCTAATCCTACACTAAATCTAACATACATTACTTATCTAAGCACTTATCTTCACCCGCACCCTATCCTAAACTCCGTAACTATCCAACACTTACCTTATGCAGCTAATCCACAGACGGGCCAACCATGGAAATTCGATACTTCCATTTTCGCGGTTTTCGACTTTCGTTCTAAGTCCACTTCGCGCTGTACGGTTCAACTTTTACGTATTCCATAAACGTCTTTTCGCTTTCCTAACATAGACCCTATTACAAAAGCAGCCATTCAACTTGTCTTAAATCCGTAAGGTAAATAAAAAAGAAAAAACATGAGCATCTATTTGTGGTCCCCCAAAATGTGAGGGACTAGAGCACCCCATGGTTTGAAAACTACCGGAGCCCAAGGTACACTTAATCTGCCGCTGATAATAACCTCACAAATTACATTCACTGTTACACAATTTATCATTGAATAGTAAGGCTATAAGCCGTTAATGAGCTACAACCTGTGGTCCTGTTTTGTGCCTCATTATCCGCCACTGTGACTTTGTGCGATTTGTGACGTTTTAGTATTGACAAAGGGTGTAGACCCGACAGCTTTGCTGTGTTAAATAAAGTTTTTCTTGATGTTGGATTTCCTTTTGTTTGTGCGATTTGCTCCCAGCTCACACCTAAAAAGAGGCACCTGTGTCTGTTGGGTTTACCTCCTGTATCATGCTCATCCATGGCAGAGCATTAGCCCGAATGTGTCAGCTTTTAATCATGTGATACTACATGATAATTTCAAAATGACCAAGTGAAGGGAGAGTGTGCAGTAAATAGAACTTGAACCTACAACTTCTCGATCACCTTCCAGCTAAATTAACATTAAGTACCTGAAGTAAAGAGCCAGTGACTAAGGTGCTGAGCAGACAAGCAATGACTAAGGTACTGATCAAGCTTCTCTCTGGCTTTCTCACATAAGTGTGTGATTTACACAGACAGAAAAACACGAAGAGAAAACCACCTCAGTGTGACAGCCTGTGTTCATGTAATTTGTTACACACACAAAGACAATGACCTGTTTGCTGGTATAACAGGAAATTTGAGCTCTGGTTAGGAGGGTGCATTGTGATACACTCACTGCTTTGCCCTCTGGGTCTGACTAATTTCATGTATTATGTTGGAGAGGAATGTCTTCCTATAAATTGTCTGAGTGGGCATGCTGGTGTGCTTGTTCTGTTCTAATTTGCCTGGATTGGAATATAATATAATTTGTCCCCCACCCCCTTTCTTCACTGTGTAAAAATTCTCACTCAGCTTTAGGCTCCATAGAAACATTAGATATTGTCCCACATCAAGAATCCTACAGCCATATGTATTACATACATCTATGCAATCAGTGCATTCATGCCCAAACTTTCATCTTAGTTTTGTGTTGTCAAGGACTTCAAGTTCTTTTTGGTACATCATATTAGCTTACATTTGCAACATACTTATTGCCATTTTGCTAGTTCAAAGTTTTCTTTTGCTGAAGCTTTTTCATAGTATTTTATTTTCCCCTTAAGATGATGTATTATTTATTTATGTACTGACATTTGATTACTGGGAAAGTCTGAATGGGTAGGTGTCCATTTTCAGCAGAGGGCCAGGAGAAAAGCCCCTAAATATTACAAAAACATTTTAAGAACAATAATTTTACAATCTTTAAAAATAATACAAAAACATCTACAGTTTAAATGATTATACCAAATTAGATGTGAAAATATTGGTTAAGAGGAGATACAACTTATTTGACAATGATTTAATATTTAGAGAAATTGTAGCTACTTTATAGAGAAATTAAAGGTAAGTTAATCTAACACATACAGGAACTGCAGTGTGAATTGGGAAATAAAAACAGGGTTATGACATATTTAGAAAAGGAGTCAGAGGAGAGGGCGAGCGAGACACTGATAGAAGTAAGGAAGTGAGTGAGAAGGGGAATGTAAGGAGATATAATGTATGAAAAGGTACTTGTTCATATTTAGGGGTATAGTTTATCCTGGGATTGAACAAGAACATCGACACATTTTGGCTAATAAATCTCTCAGGACAGTTTTAAAGGACTGGAGGGAGGGCATTGATCTGATGGATACAGGTAAGGAGTTCCAGGCCTTACAACATAGTATGAGTACAAACCGTGCCAAGCAGATTTCATAGGTTTTTGGACGGAGATGGGTGTTTGGTCATTGGATCATAATGACCAATTGGGAACATAGTAGTGTTCAGAGAATGAACACAGAGTATATAAATTATTATTGTTGACTTACCCATTCCCTTCCTGTGCTTCTAGTCATCTTCTAGTTATAAAAGTGCCTCATGTTAGAATATCCAACTTACCCACTCTATAGTACTCACACATAAGGGCACTGGGTACACACACAGACACAAGACTATGCAATAACCTACTTTACTGATCAGTTCTTCAAACTGTGAAAATTAATTTCCTTGTAACAGCCATACTTTTGTTATTGTCTTCCTGGTACTTCGTAAATTCTCTCCATAATGGGCCTCTGTGTAAGACAAAGATATTTCAACTCCATGTCTCCTACTACTATGTAAAATCTACTGTCACTTCATACTCTTCCTTCCCTTCCAACAGAAGTGCAGCAAGGGTGGGTGAAGGGGAAAGATGCCCTGGGTGCAAATATTAGGAGTCACTATCAGGAAGAGCAGTTCCTGCAGTCTTTCTGCACTGGAGTACAGAAAGGCACTTCTGGGCTAGTATAACACACAGGTATTGTCCTTGTTTACTGCAGACTGGCTGGATACCCTGTTCATGGGCTTTCAGTTCCATGATGTTCTTTGTGTTTCACTGTTGCAGTCATCACATTTGGGTTATCTGCTTACAGGTAGCCCTCAGCTGGCCTGATTATCAGAGTCTTGGGTCCTGCGTCGGTTGCAGTCTCATCTTCCATGATGTCAGGTCGTCAGGGGTATAAAGCATGCAGCTGATGCCATTATATCAGTCTTTCTTGCCGTGCCATGCCCGAAGCAGATGCAGTTCGCATGTGCCGGTCGGCCAACTCCTGAAATTTTCGTTTTCGAGTTTCAGATCCGAAGTCTGCAACTAAGCTAAGTACCCCATTGGGATCCTTTTTCTTGCTCTAAACCAATGTCAGTAAAAGTTAACAATTGTATTTCTTGTGGAAAGCAAATACTTCATAAAGATTTTCATTCGTACTGCATTCCTTGCCTAGGCCCAGACCACAATGTACCTCGCTGTTGGTTTTGTGCCTTATTCAAACATTGTACTATTCATCGTTGGTTCAATTTTGCATCTAAATACTTTGGTACTCGGTTCTATTATCCAGAAATGACTTTGGTAAGCCACCCAACTACCGACATTCCGAAAAAACACAAAGATAAAGACAGAGACAGACCGCATAGGTCCAAAACTGCTGACGACGTTTCTCCTAAGCTAGTCGCTAGTTCGCCGGTACTCAGTGAGGTGCTTTCGCAGCCCCTGTTACCCACTACTTCAGATTCGCAGGCCTCTACTGAGACCCATTCAGAGTCCGGCATGCCGCGAGATGCTTCTTCAACTGTGGAACCTGTGGATGTCTCTACCTTGGATGGGTCTGGAGCCGCTGTGTAGGCACTGGCTTCTGAGGGTGTATTCAGGCCTACTGACTTGCATATTAAACCAATGCCATCTTCTTCTTCAAGGCCTAAAACTCAATCCATGCCCGAAAAACTGAACGCTCAGACCGCATGGTCAGGCCCCTCTGCCTAAAAAACAAATGATAAGAATGGCTGAAGACCTTATTACTCTAATCAGGGGAAGCCACCCTTCTCCCTCTAAGAGACCTAGGACTGATTTTCCTTCTGATTATTCTGATCAGGATTTCTGTTTTCTCTGATGACCAGGATTTGCCCTTATCTACCTATGAGGATTCTGATGCAGAGGACTCCATTCCCTCTGCTTCCCCTCCAGAGGATTTCTCTTTTGGTGAAACCTTGCATACTCTTAGGGAGCATTTCCACTGGGAAAGCCAGGATTACTCTGACTCTAAAAAGAGGCTTAGGGAATTTTTACTCCTGCCTCAACACAGGCCTTTAGCTATCCCTCCTGTACTGGACATTGTAGATGATCCTGCTCCCAGGAAACCTGATAGGTATTATAGGGTACCTGACTCTCACAAGTTCCTCTTTAAAAATTCTACTGCGGATCCTGAGACCATTTCACAGGAACCCAAGGGCATTAAGGCTACTACTGCCAAAAACCCTACCCCCTCTGATAGAGATTCCAGGGCACTGGATAGATGGGGTAAGAAGGTTTACACTTCTGCAACTTTGGCCATTAGGGCTTTAAACTGCCAGTTTCATATGCTAAAGTATAAGCAGCATATTATTGGATTGCTTAAACAGAAAATGATCTTGATTCCTGACTGTACTGAAAATAAAGAATTACAGGATTTAATACATTCTGCTGAACAAGTTGGAAAACATACTTTGCAATGTGGTTTTGATTCATTAGAGGCATCTTGCAGGGCTGCTGTCACTGGGTCTGTACTGAGAAGGCATGCTTGGCTTAAGGAGCAATCTTTGCCAGATCATGTTAAAGCTAAATTACTGGATGCCCCCTTAAACCAAGACTGCCTGTTTGGCAACAAAGCAGAAGAAGTGCTTAAAAAGATGGAGGAAAAAGCCAAATCTATACAAACTGTTAAAGATTTCCTGCAAGTACAGCCTCCCAGATTTAGTAGGCATTGGCCCTCTAAGAATTGGTCTTTTCCTGCCTCTTCCAGGCCTTCTCAGTCCAAACCCATAACCAGCAGAACACCCAGGCTTCAGTCCCAAGGTACTCAAAGGCCTAAGCAGTGGGGGGCTCCCACTTCCAAAGCGGGGAGTAGTAAGACTCCCACCTATGGTAAACTGTCTCAGTGACTTAACTTTAAACCTTTCCAGCCCTGCTCAACTGGCTGTTCCTTTAGGGGGAAAGATCGCCCTGCATGCAAAAAATTGGGAACTCCTGGCGTCCTATCCTGGACCTGTCTATCCTAAACACATTTTTGGTAATTCCAAAATTCAAGATGCTAACTCTTCATCATCTGCTTCCCATGCTAGGCAAAAATGCCTGGTTGGCAACACTGGATTTAAAGGAAGCCTACCTGCACATCCCAATAAGGGAATCTTGCAGAAGATACCTATGCTTCAGAGCAGGCTACATGTACTATCAGTTTTCTGCACTGCCCTTTGGCTTATCTACTGCACCCAGGGTATTCACAAAGTGCCTAGCTCCAGTCATTGCATTTTGCAGGCAAAGAAATATTCAAATATACCCATACCTGGATGATTGTCTAATTCAGGCAGAAAGCCAGGACATGCTATTAAATCATCTTGCATTTGTAAAGAAATTGCTAACTTCTCTGGGGTACACCATTAATGAAAATAAATCACATCTTGTACCCTGCAAACAAATTGTATTCCTGGGAGCAAGCTTGAATACAACTTCCCAGATGGCCTACCTCACACCAGAGAAACAAGTTCATTTGACAGCCTACTTCAAACTACTGGCCACAAAGACCCAGCTGTCTGCAAGGAAAATACTGCAAGCCCTGGGGTTCATGGCCTCTTGCATTCTACTAATTCCATATGCAAGACTGCATATGAGGAAACTACAATGGTATCTAAAATGCCTATGGTGTCATCATTCTCAGGATCTAGCGTCAATGATTCCTATCATACCTTGTCTAAAGATAGAGTTCCTTTGGTGGGCAGAGGCCTGCCACTAAAACAAGTGGCTGCCATTCACTCTACCCCCTGCTGCCCAAACCCTAACAACAGATGCATCAGACTATGCATGGGGGGCTCACTTGGCAGGGCAGTGCATTCAGGGCAAATGGAACCCAAGTCAAATGCACCTGCATATCAATCAAAAAGAAATGTTAGCTATACAGAATGCTCTGACAACCTTCAAGGACCACATTCTTCGAGGACAATTATTAGTAAAGACAGACAACACCACTGTTATGTGGTACATAAACAAGCAAGGGGGAATCCACTCATACCCTCTCTGCAGACTAGCCATGGCTTTGTGGGACACAACCCTGAGCTACCAAGTGCACCTACAGGCTCAATTCCTGTCAGGAAAGCTAAATACACTGGCAGACGGCCTAAGCAGAAGTCTCATGGACCCACACAAGTGGAAATTAGAACCAAAGATATTCAACATGTTGAGAAACAAATGGGGGAGCCCAGAGATACACCTGTTTGCCTCCTCTCCGAACTACCAATTGGACAAATTCTGCACAAGGACTCCCCACAAACAAGATTGGAAAGTCGATGCCCTGTCCTTCACCTGGAAAAACCTATCAGTGTATGCCTTTCCCCCGCTGCCTCTCCTCTCCAAAGTGCTACTAAAGATCAAACAGGACAAACCAAGGACAATACTGATTGCACCAGACTGACCATGCCAACACTGGTGCCCCCTCTTGCGCAGTGTGTCACTGCTGGCACCATGGCACCTGCCTCAGACCCCTGCCCTGCTGTCCCAGCAGGAGGGCCAGATTCTACACCCACACCTTCAAACCCTGAACCTTGCAGCCTGGCTAATTGCCTGATCTCTCTGTTACCATCCCTCAGTAAGCAAGTGATGGATGACATTCTGGAGGCAAGGAGGCCTAATACTAGAAAATCCTATGCTGCAAAATGGAAAAGATTCTGTTCCTGGAGCCAAACTCAGGGGATGGGCACAGCAGAGCCCAATTTACCTCATATTCTTCACTACTTAACTGAGATGCTTCACAAGAGCCTTTCCTTTTCTTCCATCAAGATTAATGCCTCAGCCATTTCAGCACATTACAATACAGAGCCACCCTTCTTCACTCACCCATTGTTGAAGCAATTCCTCAGAGGGGCCAAAAATGTAAGAACACCCAGGAGAGCCCCTACTCCAGCCTGTGACCTTAACTTTGTATTGGAAAAGCTCACTCTACCTCCCTTTGAACCAGCTGCAAATGCAGAGTTGAAATTCCTTTCTTGGAAAACAGCCTTCCTTCTAGCCATCACTTCAGGAAGAAGGGTGTCTGAATTACAGCCCTCATGACAGTGGAGCCTTTCATCATCTTTCATGCGGACAGGGTGTTCCCCAGGACCAATCCCTCCTTTATGCCCAAGGTGGTATCCAGTGTGGCCCTTAATCAGTCCATTAATTTGCCAACCTTCTTTTGTAATCCACAGAACAAAGGGGAATGAATACTGCACTCCTTGGACGTGCACAGACAACTTAGATTTTACTTGGACAGGAGTAAGCCTCTCAGGAAATCTGAACAGCTGCTGGTTGCATTTGCTGCAGGGGCAGAGGGGAAGGCCATTTCAAAGCAAACCATTTCTAAGGGATAGGCCATTGCATCCATTTCTGGTATAAGCACCATGGAAAACCTACCCCACAGGGGATAAGACCACATTCAATCAGGGCTGCATCTACCTCAACAGCCTTTCTCAGAGGTATCCACACCAGGGACATCCTAGAAGCAGCTATCTGGAGTTCTGTACATACCTTCACCAAGCATTACCACTTGCCAATTTTTTTCTAAATCCAGAGCTGGCTTTGCCACTGCAGTTTTGCAGGGCCTTATAGCTGGTCCTAATGCTACCTAATTACCTCCTCCCATCCTTAGCTTTGGGAATCTACCCAAATGTGATGACTGCAACAGTGAAACACGAAGAACATAGTACAGTTGTTTACACTTACCATAAATGTAGATGTTCGAGTGCATTCACTGTTGCAGTCCTGATTACCCTCCCTCCAGCCCCCTGACTTCTATTGACTATACCTATTCTTGTTTACTATGCTTTAAGCTTTTTGGTGTATTTGCCTTTTTGTTGGAGGTGTAACCTTGTATATAATTGCTTCCCATTATGGGGGCACCTGACATCTGGGGCAAGAAAAACTGATGTAATCATGTCAGCTGCATGCTTTATACCCCTGACGACCTGACATCATGGAAGATGAGACTGCAACTGACGCAGGACCCAAGATTTTGATAATCAGGCCAACTGAGGGCTACCTGCAAGCAGATAACCCAAATGTGATGACTGCAACAGTGAATACACTCGAACATCTACATTTATGGTAAGTGTACACAACTGTACTTTTTGAATGCACCTATGAGCAGGTGTCGGTGCTGAGCTGTTATCAAGTAGGTCTGCTATCCGCTTCAGGAAAGAAAGGTCCTGATTGGTTACAGCAGTATATGAAGGAGCATTTCCAGAAGTTCCTGAATGGAAAAAAAAAACACAGAGACTTTACTACTCCAGACGCAGCGTATGAAGAAAGAAGAGTAGAGAATGAGCCCACCCTAGACAGCACTAAGGAAAATGAACTTATGGAAAGCAGCAGGCTCAGATGAAGTCACAGCAGACATGAAAAGATGTTGAGCCCATTCTAGAAGGAGTAAGAACAGCACTAAGAAAAATGAAGTTAGGGAAAGCAACAGGCTCAGATGAGGTCACAGCAGATTTAATAAAGATGCTGGGTGAGATAGAGGAGAAATGGCTTCTGAGGGTACTTATAGCAGTATGGAGAGAAATGCATATCCCACATAACTGGAGAGTTAGCATACCTAGTACCAGTGTACAAGAACAAAGGGGACATCCATGGTTCTAGGCAGTATAAAAGTACCAAACTCATGTCACACTGCATGAAAGTTCTGGAGAGGGTGATTGATAAACAAATATGCAGAGTAGTAGAAAGTAAGATAGGATATGAACAGATGTTCTTCGTGTTTCACTGTTGCAGTCATCACACTTGGATTATCTGCCTGCAGGTAGCCCTCAGTTGGCCTGAATACCAGAGCCTTGGGATTTCTGCGTCAGATGCTACCGCTTCTTCCATGATGTCAGGTCATCAGGGGTGTAAAACAGGCAGCCGACGCCATTACACCAGTCTTTCTTGCCAAGAAGGAGCCCGAAGCAGAAGCAGTTCACAAGTGCCGGTCGGCTGCTACCTGAAATTTTCATTTTTCGAGTTTCAAACCTGAAGTCTTCTAAAGCTAAGTACCCCATTGGGAATTCTTTTTTCTTGCTCTAACCGATGTTAGAAAAAGTTAACAACTGTCTTGCCTGTGGAAAGCAAATACCTCACAGACATTTTCATTCTTACTGTGTCACCTGTTTAGGCCTAGACCACGACGTCCCTCGCTGTCGTTTTGTGCCTTAATACCCGAACCATTCATCGTCAGGCTGTTTTTGTTGCTAAATTCTTTCGCTCTTGTTCTCAGTATTCCAAAATGGCGTTGGTAAGCCATCCGACTACCGAACTTTCGAAAACGTGCACAGATAAAGACAGAGACAGACTGCATAGGTCAAAAACTGCCGACGACAATTCGGTTAAGCTAGTCGCCAGTCCACCAGTACATAGTGAGGCGCCTTTGCAGCCCCTGATGCCCGCTTCTACAAATTCGCAGGCCTCTTCTGAGATTCATTCGGAGTCTGGTATGCCGTAAAATGCTTCTTCGACTATGGAACCTGCTGATGTCTCTACCTTGGATGGGTCCTGAGCCGCTGTGCAGGCACTGGCTTCTGAGGGTGTATTCCATCCTACCGATATTCACATTAAACCGACAACTTCATTTTTAGCTAAAACTACTGAGTTTCTCAGGCCCAGAGTACACACTACACCTCGAAAACTGACGACCAAAGTGCATGATCAAGCTCCCATGCCTCAAGAACAAATACTTGGAATGGCTGAAGACATTAATACCTTAATTAGGGTAAGCCAGCCTTTCCCTGCTAAGAGACCAAGAAATGAGTTTCTTTCTGATTCTACAGACCAGGAGTCCGATGACTGTGACCCTTCTGATTACCAGGACATGCCCTTATCTACCTTTGAGGATTCATATGCAGAGGAATCCATTCTCTCTGCCACCCCTCCAGAGGATTTTTCTTTTGGTGAAACCTTGCATACTTTAAGAGAGCATTTCTGGTAGGAATGCCAGGATTATCCTCAGTCCAAAAAGAGACTCAGAGAATTTTTAGAGTTGCCTCAGCACAGGCCCCTAGCTATACCCCCTGTCCTGGATGTTGTAGATGATGTCTTTATGGAATCCAGTCTAGAAAACCTGACAGGAACTACAGAGTACCTGATTCTCACAAATTTCTCTTTAAGAATCCTACTGTGGATCCAGAGACCATTTCCCAGGGGCCTAAAGGTATTAAGGCTACTATAGCCACTATAGCCAAAAGCCCTACTCCTTCAGACAGGGATTCCAGAGCTTTATGTATACCTATGCAACTCTTGCCATCAGGGCATTGAATTGCCAGTTTCATATGTTGAAGTACCAGCAACATATTATGGAACAAATTAAACGAAAAATGGTGTTACTTCAAGATTGTGCAGAAAATAAAGATTTACAAGAGTTAATGCATTCTGCAAACCAAGTTAATAAGCATACTTTGCAGTGTGGCTTTGATGCCCTAGAAGCATCTTGCAGGACTGCAGTCACTGGATCTGTACTGAGAAGGCATGCTTGGCTGAAGGAACAAACCTTTCCAGACCATGTCAAACGAAAATTACTAGATGCTCCTTTAAATCAGGGCCGTTTGTTTGACACCAAAGCAGAAGAGGTTCTTAGATTCTTAAAAAGATCGAAACAAAAAGAGCTGCTACCAACCAAAGGTCCGCTTCAAGTAAAACCAGGGTAATAATTATAAAGTAACAGGAGAGGACCACCACGAACAGTTGAATCATAAACCAAGTTTAATATAAAACAAGCGCTTTCACGTGTAACAAAACACGCTTCTTCAGGTTTTAGCATCAATACATTTCAAAACCATATATATACATATAACTCAAACAAGTTAATAGAATTAATTAATCAATTCAATCAGATGGAAACCAATGAGCTCAATAGACTCATAAAATTGCTCTATTGAAGCTCATCTTAAAAAGATGGAAGAAAAAGCTAAATCTATGCAAACTGTTAAAGAATTCTTACAAGTGCAGCCACCTAGATTCAGTAGGCATTGGCCTACAAAAACTGGTGCTTTCCAGCCCCTTCCAGGCCTTCTCAATCCAAACCCAGGGGAACCAGACCACCAAGACTACAGTATCAGGGTATGCAGAGATCTAAACAATAGAGTGCTCCCACCTCAAAAACAGGGAGTGGCAAGCCACCCCCTTATGGTAAAAGTTCACAATGACTTGTCAATTTTCCTTCCCAGCCCTGCCCATCTACTTGCACCCCTAGGAGGAAAACTTGCCCTTCATGCCAAAAACTGGATTTCCATTACTCAGGACCGATGGATTCTAAACATTGTATCCCAGGGGTACAGATTCTACTTCCATTCCCTGCCCATCTACTTGCACCCCTAGGAGGAAAACGTGCCCTTTATGCCAAAAACTGAATGTCCATTACTTAGGACCGATGGATTCTAAACATTGTATCCCAGGGGTACAGATTCTACTTCCATTCCTTGCCAACCCCAAGTGGGTTTCCAGACCTTCCTCCAAACCAGTGGGCAGAGGCTCAAAAGCAAGTACATTCCCTGCTCAATATCAGGGGCATCCAGCCTGTTCCAGTAGAACAAAGGGGACAGGATTTCTACTCTAGACTGTTCCTGGTGCCCAGAAAAGAGGGCTCTTGGTGCCCAAGCCTGGATCTATCAATTTTCAACACCTTTCTGGTGGTTCCAAAATTCAAAATGCTAACCCTGCAACAGCTTTTCCCTATGCTAGCCAAGGATGCCTGGCTAGTCACCCTAGACCTAAAAGAAGCCTATCTCCACATCCCCATAAGGGAGTCTTGCAGGAGATATCTCCGCTTCAGGGCAGGCTCTATGCACTATCAGTTCTCTGCACTTCCCTTTGGCTTATCTACTGCACCTAGAGTATTCACAAAGTGCCTGGCTCCAGCCATTGCATACTGCAGGCAGAGAAATATCCACATTTTCCCATACTTGGACGATTGCCTGATTCAGGCGGACAGTCAGGAATTACTACTTCAGCACCTAACATTTGTAAAAAGACACCTGTCTTCATTGGGGTACACCATCAATGAAAAGAAATCACAACTGGTGCCCAGTCAAAAAATTGTATTCCTGGGAGCAAGCTTGAACACAACTTCCCAGATGGACTTTCTCACTCCAGAAAAAACAATCTATTTGAACAACTACTTCAAACACATGGCCATCAAAACCCAGCTATCTGCAAGGAAAATACTGCAAGCCCTAGGGTTCATGGCCTCATGCATTCTGCTAATTCCATAAGCAAGACTGCATATGAGGAAACTTCAGTGGCACTTAAAAAGTCTTTGGTGCCAACATTCTGAGGACCTGGAAACAGTCATTCCGATCATTCCATGTCTAAGGGCAGAGTTCCTTTGGGGGGCAGAAGCATGCAACCACAACAAGGGACTGTCTTTCACTCAACCCCTCACCACCCAAATCGTGACTACAGACGCATCAGACAATGTATGGGGGGCTCACATGGCAGGCAAATGCATTCAGGGAAAGTGGAGCCTAGGACAAATTCTCCTGCACATCAGTCAAAAAGAGATGTTAGCTGTACAGTATGCTCTGACAGCCTTCAAATACCTAATCCTTCCAGGACAGCTGCTGTTGAAAACAGACAACACCACAATTATGTGGTACATAAACAAGCAGGGGGGAACCCATTCTTACCACTCTACAGGTTAGCCATGGCCCTGTGGAACACAGCCTTGAGCAACCAAGTACATCTGCATGCTCAGCTCCTGCCAGGCAAACAGAATTCACTGGCAGACGACTTAAGCAGAAATCTTTTGGACCCACATGAGTGGAAAGTGGAGGCCCAACACCTTCAACCTTCTAATCCAGAGGTGGACCTCTTTGCCTCCCCCGAGAACCACCAGTTGAGCAAATTTTGTTCCCGGAACCCTCACAGCAGGGCCTTGAAGGTGGATGCCTTATCCTTCAAATGAGAAAAACCTCCCAATTTATGCCTTTCCCCCTCTGCCCCTCCTCTCAAAGGTACTACTCAAGATCAGACAGGGTAGTCCAAGGGCAATTCTTATTGCCCCAGATTGGCCATGCCAGCACTGGTACCCACTCTTACGCAGTCTGACAACAGTGCCACCATGATACCTTCATCAGACACCTTCCCTGCTGTCTCAGCAGAAGGGACAGATTTTGCATCTACAGCTGCAAACCCTAAACTTTGCAGCCTGGCTTATCCCCTGAATACTCCACCAGCAACCCTCAGCAAGCAGGTGCTGGACATCATTCTTGAGGCCAGAAGGCCTAGTACTAGAAAATCCTATGTTGAAAAGTGTAAAAGATCTCTTGGAGTCAGTCTCAAGGAAAGGACATAGCTGTGCTCTCCTTACCTCAAATCCTTGATTACCTAGCAGAGCTACTCCACAGAGGCCTATCCTTCTCCTCCATTAAAATTCATGCCTCTGCCATCTCAGCTCATTATAATACTGAGCCACCTCTATTCTCTCACCCTCTCATCAAACAGTTTCTGAGAGGGACTAACAACTTAAGGCCCCCTGGGAGAGCACCCATCCCTGCTTTGGACCTTAACTTTGTACTGGAAAAGCTTACACTCCCCCCTTTTGAATCTGCAGCTTCAGCAGAGTTAAAATTCCTTTCTTGGAAAACAGCCTTGCTTGTAGCCATAACCTCAGCTAGAAGATTGTCTGAGTTACAGGCACTAACGGCTGTGGAACCCTTCATTATTTTCCATGCTGACAGGGTTTCCCTCAGGACTAACCCGTCCTTTATGCCTAAGGTGGTCTCCAGTGTGGCTCCAAACCAAGCCATCCATTTGCCAACCTTCTTCTTTAATCCTCAAAATAAAGGGGAGAAGATCCTGCACTTCTTGGACATGCATAACAGCTCAGGTTCTACCTTGACAGGACTAAACCTTTCAGAAAATCTGACCAACTGCTAGTCAGCTTTGCTACAGGGGCAGAGGGCAAGGCCATTTCAAAGCAAACCATTGCCAAATAGATAACACACTGCATCCATTTCTGTTACAAGCACCATGGAAAACCTACCCCACAGGGGATCAGAATACATTCCACTAGGGCTACCTCCACCTATACAGCATTTCTCAGGGGAGTCCCTACCAGAGACATTCTGGAAGCTGCAACCTGGAGTTCTGTACACACCTTCACCAAGCATTACCACTTACCTATTTTTTCTAAATCCAGAGCTGTATTTGCTACAGCAGTCTTACAAGGTCTGCTAGCCAGCCCTAACTCCTCTTGAATGCCTCCACCCTTCCTCAGCTGTGGGAATCAACCCAAGTGTGATGACTGCAACAGTGAAACACAAAGAACATAGTACAGTTGTGTACACATGCCATAAATGTAGATGTTTGAGAGTATTCACTGTTGCAGTCCTGGTTTCCCTCCCTTCAACCACCCCCCCTGTTTTTCTCTATCCTTTCTACCTATCCTCTATATGGCCATTTTTTATGGCAGGGGTATTTACTTTTTACTGGTGGTGTTCCACACCATATACTAGCTTCCTATTTGGGGGGCTCCTGACATCTGGAGCAAGAAAAACTGATGTAACGGCATCGGCTGCCAGTTTTATACCCCTGGCAACCTGACGTCATGGAAGAAGTGACAGCATCTGACACAGAAATCCTAAGACTCTGGTATTTGGGCCGACTGAGGGCTCCCTGCAGGCAGATAACCCAAGTGTGATGACTGCAACAGTGAATATTCTTGAACATCTGCATTTATGGTAAGTGTACACAACTGTACTTTCTGATAAAGATATGATGCAGCACAACTGACCTAATGTTTTGCAGTGAGACAGCTGAAAAGAAGCTAGAGATGTGGAAAGAGTCCTACTGACATTCTTAGAATTGGAGAAAGCATTTGACAAGATCCCACGTAGCTGATATGGGCAGTCCTGTGTTTGTTAAAAGTTCCAGAAACATTGGTAGAATTAGTGCAGGCTGTGTACAAGGACCAAATGGCTCAAGTACAAATAGTGTTCAGTCTCATGGAGGGGCTGCCAGTGGGAGTGGTTGTGCATCAAGATTCAGCTCTGAGCCCACTGCTGTTGATACCGGTAATGGACTTCATTAGCAAACAGGTTGGAGGGGACAGATCAAAAACGTTTCTGTATGCAGACAAAGCGTCATTACAAATGAACTCTGAGCAAGAACTTTATTAAAGGAAGGGGGAACGGAATGGAAAACTGAAGGTACATGGAATGAAAATGAGCACAGATAAGACAGTTGTAATGGCAGCAAATGGAAAATCTGTGGATGCTGAGAATTGAGAAAGAAAGAAAAATAGAGGAACAGGTTAGCAGATTCACGTATCTGGGAGGGGTGGTTGAGGAGAAGGAAAGTCTGAATGAATAGATCAAAGCTAGTGTCAGAGGGACTACAGACAACTAGCACAGAGTATCAGGGGTAATGTGTGATAGAAGAATGCCAAAAACATTGAAAAGTAAGGTGTACAAAACAGCAGTGCAACCAGTACTACTGCAGTCTGCCAAAACCTGGAAGTAAAGGCAAAGCAGTTGAGGAAGCTAGAGTTGACTGAGATGAAGTGACTGAGATGGGTGGTAGGATGCACACTGTGGGGCAGACAAAGAAATGAGGACACCAGAGCAGAAGCCAAAGTAGCTCCATTTGCAGCGAAGGTCAAAGAGAACAGAGTTTGGTGGTTGATACACATGTTCAGAAAAGGAAAAGACAATCTGGTGAAGAAGATTTTGGTCAGGTAGGAAGAAGGCAAGATGAAACGAGGGCTGTGTGAGAGAAGACTTGTGACAGAGAGGCATGAGTGTCAAAGAAAGTAGGAGAGTGGCATTGAATCGAGAGAAATGGTGACAGTTGACAAGATACTCCAACTCATTGTAGAAAATATGGAACAGGACATTGATGATGATGATGACTATGTGAATATTAGTGATAATATGTAACAGGACATTGACAATGATGATGACTATGTGAATATTAGTGATAATATGGAACAGGACATTGATGATGATGATGACGACTTTGTGAATATTAGTGATAATATGGAACAGGACATTGACGATGATGATGACTATGTGAATATTAGTGATAATATGGAACAGGACATTGATGATGATGATGATAACTATGTGAATATTAGTGATAATATGAAACAGGACATTGACGATGATGATGATGATGACTATGTGAATATTAGTGATAATATGGAACAGGACATTGACAATGATGATGACGATGACTATGTGAATGTTGTGCCTTTCGGCTTTTCCCAGTTAGCAGTCGCCACAGTGGAACTCTGGTCCGCTAATGATTGGCAGTAGATTTTTACGTGCCGAGTTGCCAGCCCTGACGCACAACCTTCAACGAAGGTACGCCCATTCACGCATGTCTCCACACAGAAGATGCTTTAGCTGAGAATCGAACGTGATAATATGAAACAGGACATTGACGATGATGATGATGATGACTATGTGAATATTAGTGATAATATGGAACAGGACATTGATGATGTTGATGATGATGACTATGTGAATATTAGTGATAATATGGAACAGGACATTGACGACGATGATGATGATGACTATGTGAATGTTAGTGATAATATGGAACAGGACATTGATGATGATGATGATGACTATGTGAATATTAGTAATAATATGGAACAGGACATTGACGATGATGATGATGGTGACTATGTGAATATTAGTGATGCCTTTAAATAGGCATCGGCTGCAAAATACAAACAGCTGTTACTTTTTCTTTTGCTTTCGACAAAGAGAAGTTTGCTAGAATGTTATTGCTTTATAAATTGCCCTTTTAAGACAATACTCACTTTCATGTAGAATTAAAATTATTCTTTTAAAGGCAACTTTTGAGAAGGATGAATTGCTCTGTTGTTTTGGGGGGCAGTACATTTGTTGCTGTACATGGTTTATTTATTTTTTTATGTTGCATGGTGGATTCCCAAATTGGTGTACCTGTGACCTGATTAGTGAGAGTAAACCTGCTGTAACTTGCAAGAGGAAACTTTCTTCAGAAAGATGAGTATAGATTGGGGGGGGGGGGCAGGGCTACTAAGTGTGTGTGCGTGTGTGTGAGCGTGTGTGCGTGTGTGTGTGTGTGTGTGTGTGTGTGTGTGTGTGTGTGTGTGTGTGCGCACTCTTACACACACACACACACACACACACACACACACACACACACACAAGTTTGCAGCAAAACAATACTGGCTTGCTACAGTTTTTAAAGAAAAATAAGTTTTTTTTGTTTATTTTTAATTTTAGTTTTAGTTTTAGATTTGCTCTTTAAATAAGGGGACTGTCTTTAATAAGCACATTGCTACTAATGTTGCAGTTGACTTACTACAGTAAAGTCCTGTTTTTTTTTTTTTTTTCCCCTTTCTTTTGATTGGAAGAGCTGGGGTGTGTGGATCTCTCATGATTGGAAGAGCTGGGGAGTGTGGATCTGTCTGTATTAACCCAATTGCTACAAATGTAGTAATCTCCTTGCTACAGTTAACTTTTTTACTTTTTTTTTTTTTTTTTTTGTTCTTCTGCTCTTTGTAATAAGCTGATTGCTACAAATGTTGCATTCAGCTTACTATAGAAAAGTTATTTATTTCTTTGAATGGAAGAGCGGGAGGGGAGTGAATCTGTCTGTAGTAAGTGAATTGCTACAATTGTAACAATTGGATTGCTACAGTAAAGTCCTTTTTTGCTCTTCACATAATGAGCTGAGCAGCTTGGAGTATTACACAGGGGACTGTCACTGGGCTCTAGATGAGCCATCCACCTAGCAATATCAAATCACAATTGTCTCATTCATTCTACATCCTTCCTTCTTCCCTACATTTCTTCTTCTATTTTTATCATTGGGTCACCCTATACTATCTCTTAGACCACTCTGTATTTTTTCAATGCAGCCTTGTCCTTTGACTCTTTAAATTATACATTGTAGTTTAATAATTTCTTCCAATATTTTTATTAAAGATAAAATAAGAGAATAAGCACTAATACATTGATCATATTGAACAGACAACTTTTAACAATGAGCTAAATCAACTAGTTACATTATTTACAGAGGCCTGAAAATGTTTAAATATTACAAATATTTAAAAAACATTCATTGAAACAAACAAATAATGATTAAACAGGGTTAAAAGCAGTTTGGAAAGTCTCAATTAGGTCTGAAAGCTTCGTCCATGGGTTGCTAGGAAAACTCATTGGATGTATTCTAAGTTCTTTAGTTCTGACTTCCTTGTCTATGGTTCCTTCTAGTCAGGACAGAAATTCAAGCACTTTAGAATCAACAGGTTTAAAGTTAACAAATGCAACAACCACTGGGCCATGACCTTACTCTTTTCATAACACAAACTCCCTCAGATTAATAGGAAATAACTGCACTAGCCAGTAACTGTGCTGTTCATAAAGCATACAACCAGGTACAACAATTAAAATCTATAGCAGAAGCCAGTAGAAACATACTAATACATTTGCTAGAGATTAAGAGCAGAAATAAGGCACATAACCAGATAGTAACACTAGAAGCTTATTTGCAATTGTTTCAACTACAAGTTGATCCAGAATGCAAAAAAATAGGTTGTGTTAAGAAATTCTACAAAATGCTGTTTTCCATGCTGAAGAACGTCTGCCCCACTGCCCTAGTTTAAAACACCTTAAGCCAAAAATCAAATCAATCCATAAATAAAATTAAATTAAAGAAAAATGTGTTAAAAGCTTTAAAAGTGCCAGTAGGAGGGCTCCAAAATTAAGCCACACTATTAAAAGAACGGTTTTAATAAAGCAATGACACCAGAATATTTTTATAGGCTAATTTTATAACAGTAACCATTATATATACACATTTAAGAAATAGTCTGTCCTATAAGCTATGTTTTTTTTATCTGTGGAGAGATATGCAGTATGCTGTAAGCGATATCAGACTCAAGTTACTCAATTTATTTCAAAAGCACAATTTAAATTCACAACAGTAGAATCATATGAACAAAGGAAATCCAACGGGGGAAAAAAAACCCTGCGTCATATGAAAAGGAACTTCACACTCCAGTTTGGAGTGATTTTGTTTACATTACACTGAGAACATCTGCACATTGTTTCATAAATACAGCACAATTGTTCTGAAATGGAATTTAGTTTACTACAACTGATTTCCAACCGTTAAGGAAATTAATTTCTCACAAATGTGCATGTCATGATGGAAGTTACAGACAAAATGTAAACAAAAGGCTCAAAGTGAATTAAAATCCACTGGAAAAAATTTCAAAATGTCAAGCATTACACAACCCCAGGAAACTGAAACAAAATACAGAGCATTTCTAAATAAGTGCTGTTTAGAAATTTAAAACACAAATGTAGCACCACTGAAACTTCATTTAGTATCAGAGGCATAGCTGTTTTTTTTTAGCACTTGTGACTAATCGCTGTACTGGCTCCCCACCTCCCCAACTCTTCATAATAAAAAAGGTAAACTCCTTGTACTGATGCCTGGAAGCAATATATACCCCACTCCCTCCCTTCCTGCCCCAGCTTTTCAAATGATTGAAGAGAAAAAAAAAGAAAAGGCCACAATGATGACTAGCGCTCCTGCAATGTAGAAGCCAACCAACCAAATCTCTCAACCTCAATGGCAAGAAATCTGGACAAAGCCTAAAACAGGGATGCATTTTAAATATTGCTCTTATAAACTTAAAAAGTTAAAAGATATTGTGTTAGCATGCATTTTTCTTAAGCCTATGAAGTCTAAAACTCAAATGTATGTCATTATTTACTGACTTCAGTCCTCAGTGATGTGTCAAAAAAACACATGTTTATGAGGAACAGAATACAAACAATAGTCAAAGGTCTGGGCATTCTGCAGAACTCCTGGCAGTTGATATGTATGTCCACCTATCCTCAGCTGAGTAGCAATTTAAAAAAATAAAGTCCTTGATAGGGTATCCAGGGCTCTTGAAATGCATGAGCCAGCCAGGTCCCATTTCTGTGCCATGCTCCCGACCTTCCTTTCTTGGCTAAAACAAAAACAAAATAAAAAATGCAGCAAGCAGTTGCTACAGTTTAGACCACACAGAGGGCACTACAGTGCTCAGTTTTGACCGGACGTGCAATACTGGCATTTAAAAGCCAATATACACTAATACGCGATTGGGATCAGCAGATCATGCTCCCTACTGTGCAACTGGAGCAGTTGCACCCCTTCGTCCCACCCTAGCTGCACTGTTGTTTAGTACCTTAGTTATTTGTATACCTCTCAAATGCCCTGATTTTGCTTCATAGTTTTGCTGTGTCCCTCATAAAAGTTTTGATTTTTTGGAAAAATTACTGAGGATTACACACAGTCAATTATGATTGACAGGAGAGTTTCATGCCACTCATTGTTTAGACAATGTGTGTTGATGCAAAACCTGTTGTCCTAATAACCTTAGAAGAGAATACAAGTATTATTTAAAAAAAAATATCCCTGATTTTGGCTTTATTATCTGGGGGTTTGTTCAGAACTTTTGAGCAAAGGATTTGATTGGCATGGTTATTGAATATTATAACTTCTTTTCATACACACAAATTCTATAAGTCCTAATGTTTCATTCTGAGTTATATTTGTAATATGATGCATGTTCATAAACAGTGAAAATACAGTTCCCCTGCTACTGCTAAGGTTTGAAGTCAATTGAAGCAATTTCCTGCATCATAAGTACATGTCAAAATACTGTGGTAATCACATTTTCTCTTATTATTAACCTTGAAGTTAATAAATGGTGGAAACAGTTAGATACTCTTCTGTCTTTTTCAAGAACTAATATGTCATGTTTTCATATATGTTGCCATTCCAAACAGACCGTGGAACAGTTAAGTTGGTATGTAACTAGTAATGCACGAGGCAGTTACCTGAATATATGACTAAGCTATAAATAGAAACATTGCACCTTCTAATAAAGCATAAAAATATTATAATCAGTCAACTGTGCCAAAACCTTTATATGTTGTAACCTGCAACAAAACAAGATGTTTTCTGTGGCCTTATCATCCCTAGCTTATTGTACCTACACTGAGGTCATAACAGCATCTGTATAGAACAAATGCCAGCTTGCTTTGCATATAGTTCATCTTGCCAGAATTAAGCATTTAAAATGCAGAACTAGTTCAACTAGAGCCATGTTAATCCATAAATGGTTGATTATTCATGCATCGGTTGAACATGGCCGAATCTTACACCAGGCTTCAGATCATGCACATGGGAAGACAACTGACACAGTGCAGGTAATTCATTTAAATTCTGATTTTGTTTTACTTTTCTTTAAATGTCATTTGCTCTGTACTTTCATCATAATCATGACTGTCTAAAAATATCTCTTCATGTTTATTCTATGGAACACATAGTCCTCTGTGACATCAGAAGATCAGAATTTATAAGCCCTTGAGACATATTGATCCACTACTCTCCTAGGAAAGACATTCATGCACACATTCGCATTTTCTAAAGTAATGCCATGGTTTTCATAAGTGTTTACTGTTCAGTTTAGTTCATCTACTAGTTTTGAGCTAGCATAAGAGTTGACAGTATGTTGAATTCTTGCAAAACAATAACTTTTGGAGGGTGTATAAACTGTGACTTCAATTATAACATTTGCATGCAAGAACGTAGCAGGTTTCTACATCTCCCACCAAATGAGTTACCAGCACCTTATTAAAGCATCATACAGAGGAGCTTATTATATTTAGGAAACTTGTAGGAATGAATGCTGACTATACTTTTATGTCTTGATGAAATGTGAATTGTGGTTAAATGTTCTGAGCAACTGTGCTTTTAGGGAGTTTGAAAAGTACAATTACTTCTTAAAATAATATGCAGTGTCTCAGTTATGGCAGGGAATGTATATGATGGTTAAAGTGAAATTAGGAAGGGTCATGTGTAAAAATAAAACAAATGGTACATCACACTCAAGAAATTGAAGCCCTGTAGATTTAGCAAAGCTGCCACAAGAACTGATGGAAACAATTACTGGAGACAGGAATGCCAATCAGCTTAGAGGAACTGCTTTATTTAAGTGACTCAGCAGGAAGTGAGAAAAGGGAATTTAAATCAAAGTTTATTTGAATGTTAAAATTAAATAAAAACTTAATATAAATTAATCAATTTCATATTACTAATTTAGAGTAAAACTAAATGTTACAATGTGTTAATATAAGAATAACTTCATAATAAGAAATATATTATTACAGAAAATGCTATCATAGGGTAATAGACTTCAGTTCACTGCCATCCAGTTAGATGGTTGGAACAGATTGTTTCCAAAGAACTTTATTCCACTTGTTCATAAATAATTTTACAAAATTAAACAAGTTTTTTGTTCTTTAGTGGTCTCTGATGATTTGCTATAATAGTCTGTTTTCATTCCTAGCACTGTGACAGGGTTGGTTAGGTCTAAGGCATGTTATGGAGGCTTAGAGTTTAGAGTCAGGCACTTTTTTCAGTGCGCTGAGGTTGTTAACCAAGTGGGAGGGTATTGCTTGTGGAATAAAGCAAGACACCTAGAAGTGCTAAATGAGGGAGGAGTGGTGCAGAATGCTAAGCTGGGCAGTACTGGTCTTTATTTCGTTAATCATATGTGCTAGCAGTGAGGTGTCATGACATAACTGGCACAGGATTTCGGGGCCTGATTTGTAAAAACAATGAAATCAGATATAGATGTCTGAAGAGTAGCACAGACTGTATTTGTACTCAGCATATCACTGAGTACCCCATGAGAATACTGGGTTTCATCTCTCTCCAGAACTTCTTCACTGGCTGTCCCTGCCGATGCAGTCATGGTTTCCTCTCCCTTAAATCTCCTTCTCTTATCCCAGGGAAAAGAATGTTTTTCTTATTTTTCATCCTCAGCTTCCTTCAAGCACCATGACCACTAATGAAACTTGGGTTACAAGTGTCACGGATGTTTGCACCAGTGGATTGGGCAGTATGGGTCAAGTATGGCCTGGGCAACAAGGAAGATAGTGTAATTTAGTCATGAAAAATTGGTGAGCAGCAAAGTACATCAAGAGTTAGTACATCCTTGTAAGTGATGCTGTTGATGGCGTAGAAGAAAAAGTCTGCCTTTTTGCTGCCTATTCAAGAGGGATGGTTCATAAAATGGTCTGGAAGGATTACGATTATTGTTTGCAAGATAGAAGGAAGGGTATGAAACATGATGATTTAAATCCAGTGCAAAAAGAGATAGAAGGAAGGGTATGAAACATGATGATTTAAATCCAGTGCAAAAAGAGATAGAAGGAAGGGTATGAAACATGATGATTTAAATCCAGTGCAAAAAGAGATAGAAGGAAGGGTATGAAACATGATGATTTAAATCCAGTGCAAAAAGAGATAGAAGGAAGGGTATGAAACATGATGATTTAAATCCAGTGCAAAAAGAGATAGAAGGAAGGGTATGAAACATGATGATTTAAATCCAGTGCAAAAAGAGATAGAAGGAAGGGTATGAAACATGATGATTTAAATCCAGTGCAAAAAGAGATAGAAGGAAGGGTATGAAACATGATGATTTAAATCCAGTGCAAAAAGAGATAGAAGGAAGGGTATGAAACATGATGATTTAAATCCAGTGCAAAAAGAGATAGAAGGAAGGGTATGAAACATGATGATTTAAATCCAGTGCAAAAAGAGATAGAAGGAAGGGTATGAAACATGATGATTTAAATCCAGTGCAAAAAGAGATAGAAGGAAGGGTATGAAACATGATGATTTAAATCCAGTGCAAAAGAGATAGAAGGTAGGGTATGAAACATGATGATTTAAATCCAGTGCAAAAAGAGATAGAAGGAAGGGTATGAAACATGATGATTTAAATCCAGTGCAAAAAGTACAAAGTAATGCATCAGTGCTGCTCTGTCACTCAAGCAGAGGATTTTGCAGATGTAGTAGAAGCAGTAACAACAAAAGTGGAAATGAACCTGAATTAGTCCTAACAGCTGATGTGAAGGTCACAGGCAATGTGCGAAAACACCAATCAAGGCATGGGGAGTTGTAGAAGGCTCAAGAATAGTCATCACTAGTAGGAAATGAGAAGCAGTTTTTGCTTTATATAGATAGATGTTAAAAACTTTAGTTGCAGTACAGCATGTAGTTCTGAAGGGCTTTTCCTGTGAAAGACATTGAGAGGTAATAGGCAGTTAGAGGACAACAAGACAAGTGACTGGTTTAGCGTCTACACTAAAATCCATTTACTAAAAAAGAAAGACCAACAGAGTCTAACATGCATTGTCCTGAAGAAAGAAAGCAGACAAGGGATGTATTTCAAAAGGTCAGTCCTCAAGGATATACACAGTGTCAATGTGGGTACCATCATTCAAAAAACAAAATTTATAAGAACAAAAGATCCCTGTGTCAGCATAAAAGATAGTTGGGTTTATTGCGATACTAGAGAATATTATTTCACAGAAAAGGTTATGGATGTTTGGGGCAGCCTTCCAGAAGAGGCAGCAGGGATCACAAACAGTGGAAGATTTCAGGAATGCTTAAGACAGACATGGCAAATGTTATGATGAAATAATATTAATAATAATAAAAATACAAACAAGATGTTGATTATGTGTTTTTCAATTGTTGGAAAATAGGATGAACTTGTGAGCCATGCAAGCCTTATCAGCCATAAATGATTGTTGCTCTGTTACCGTCCAACCTTTTACAGGGGCAGTTATTTTATGAATCCTTCTGTTTTTCTTAATATTTGTTAAGCCAACAAGCACATCTTGATTAAAAAACAAGGGCCAGCTGTTGTGTCCTAAGTACAACACTGCATCAACCTTATACTTTTAAAATCTTCTTCTTTCAGCTGTTCCCGTTAGGGGTTGCCACAACAGACCATCTGTTTCTATTTCTTCTTGTCCTCTGCATGTTACTCTGTCACACCGACCACCTGCATGTCCTCTCTCACCACATCCATAAACCTTATCTTAGGCCTTCTTCTTTTCCTCTTACCTGGCATCTCCATCCTTAGCATCATTTTACCAATATACCCGGCATCCCTCCTCAGCACATGTCAAAACCAACATAATCTCGCCTCTCTGACTTTGTCTCCAAACTGTCCAACCTGAGCTGACCCTCTAATATGCTGATTCCTAATCCTGTCCATCTTTGTCATACCCAATGCAAATCTTAACATCTTTAACTCTTCTACCTCCAGCCCAGACTACTGCCTTTTTGTCAGTGCCAGCATCTCCAACCCATATAACATAGCTGGTCTCACTACCCTTTTGTAGACCTTTCCTTTAACTCTTACTGCTACCTGTCTGTCACAAATCAGTCCTGACACTCTTCTCCACTCACTCCACCCTGCCTGTACTCTCTTCTTCACCTCTCTTCCACACTCACCATTACTCTGAAGTGTTGATCCCAAGTATTTAAACTCATCTATCTTCGCCACCTCTACTCCCTGTATGCTCACCATTCCTCTGAACTCCCTTTCATTCACACACATATATTCTGTCTTAGTCCTGCTGACCTTCATTCCTCTTCTCTCTAGAGCATATCTCCACTTCTCCAGTGTCTCCTCAACCTGTTCCCTAATCTCACTACAGATCACAATGTCATTCGCAAACATCGTAGTCCACAGGGACTCCTGTCTGATCTCGTCTGTCAACCTGTCCATCACCACTGCAAATAAAGGGTTCAGAGCTGATCATTGATGTAATCCCACCTCCATTTTAAATGCATCTTTCACTCCTACCACAGACCTCATCACTGTCACACTACCCTCGTACATATCCTATACCACCCTTACATACTTCTCTGGCACTCCTGACTTCCTCATACAATACCACAACTCCTTTTAGGCATCCTGTCATATGCTTTCTCTAAGTCCACAAAGACACAATGCAACTCCTTTTGACCTTCTCTATACTTCTAAATCAACACCCTCAGAGCAAACAATGCATCTGTAGTGCTCTTTCCCAGCATGAAACCATACTGCTGATCACTAATCATCACCTCCCTTCTTAACCTAACTTACACTACTCTTTCCCATAACTTCATGCTGTGACTGATCAGTTTTATCTCTCTGTAGTTACTACAGCTCTGCACATCACCCTTAACCTTGAACTTTCAAAGTGTGATTATCAAACTCTTAGAGCAACCTTCCCTAAAAATTCTGTGTTACATTCTTTAGTATCAGTCTCTGTATTATTTTATGTGTTGCCACAGTGCATAATTTTCTACAACATGGAATCATCTGACTGTATTGTGCTCTGTACTTACTGGATATTGTTGTGACACACATTCTTATAATGAGTGAATGTTAAGGCACATAGATGAAGTTTACCCTTTTAACTATGGGATTTGGAAACTGATTTGCAGATTACATTTAAAGTTTAGCTTTCACCTTGAATTACTGGCTAGACTGTTATTTAGAGGTATTGATTTACACCGCGCAATGTAGTTGGCTGTGTAGTTTGAATTTAAAACATCTTTTGCTAAGTCATGTTTTGTTTATGGTTTTGACATCATCACCCTGGAGCCAGAACTTGGTGTTTTAGCACAGTGCCAGAAATGATTAAAGGACTGCTGCAATATGCCAGTTTTAAATACATGTACAGCAAGCACTATCCGTTTTAAGGAAGATGAGTTGTGGCTAAAGAATAAACAAATCGCAGTGCCAGTAAATTTGCAGCCATCTGTGAAAGCTAAGGCTTTGTGTGAGATGAATGTGTGTGGTGGTTGTAATTTTCAAGCATTATTCTGTGGGTTAGCTTTAACAGTGTTTCAGTGCATTAAAGCTACACCCGAACAGTTTAGTCTTTCTCTGACAATTTCAGTTTAGCTTTTATTTTGGGACCAGAATAAGTCTGCTCGGTTTACTGTTCTATGACACTTTATTAAATTCTTCATTAACAAATACATGTTGGTAAGGCACAAATACACAAACATATTCAACAAAAAGAAACCTTCTGTGGAATCACGAAATTAGTACAAAGTATACCACAGAATTAAGAAGTAATGTACATCTTTTAAACGTTACCCTAGACAAAACAGTGTAGATTATACAAAATATAGAAATTAGCCATGTTCATTTTGGACATTTCAAATGTAACTGTAAATCAAGCTTAGTATGAAAGTCTGAAAGCAAAAAAAAAAAAAAAAGTATGATTCAATTACATCAGAAAACTAGGGAAAAACTGTGACAGTAACATTTTGTCACTCATTGAAATAATCACCAGCGAAAGGGCACAGCAAATGTACTGACATAATTTTTTTTTGTGCAGAAGTCACAACAGGCAAAACATGCGTCAAAGTACTATACAGATAGAAGGAGACAGCCCTTACGTAACTACAGACATGATAGCTGCAGGTACATGTAAAATTAAAAAAAAAACTCAAGTTCCCTAGTTTACACAACAAAATTTAGAAACACCTAGATGAACTGTTTATTAATCATTTTAAACAAAACGTCAAAATACAAATGCATCTCTGACCTACGGTGATTGATTGCAGTGGTATCAGTTCCCAAAGTGGAGGAGATTACATCAGACCGAAACAATTTTCAAGTTATCAGCTTGACTGGTATTCTGTATAAAATCATAGAAAGTCATAATGGAACTTACTGGAAATGGCAGCGGGATCTACATTTGTTAAGGATGGAGCAGTATGACTTGTCAAGGGGAGAGTTTGATTTCTGAGGCATGTGACAATATTTGGAGAGGTAACAGCTGCACTTAATGAAGGGCCAGCACAGCATGCTGTTCAAACTGACCTTGCTAAGACATCTGACAATATCCCACATAATGAATTAATTGACAGTATCCCACACAATGGATTAATTAACAAATTGGTAACATATTAAATGTCAATTCATACATAATTCAGAGTGTAAACACTGTATAAGTAGCAAGATACAAAAAGCAAAGTGGATGAGTTATCTGTCTGTCTGTCTCTCTCTGTCCTTAAAGGGGTTACAGTATTGTCCCGTGGTGCTTTCTTCTGGGGCCATTTGTTTTCAGACTGCTGTTCTTAAATGTGAAAGTGTGAAATGGGCAATGGATAGCCAAGTATGCTAATGATTAAAACTGGGTAACACAACCACTTCAAAAAAGATGATCAAATATATCTAGAAAAATGTACACCTTTTGCAGTAGTAATGACCTCACCATTTGGCTAGACTTATATAGGCCCTAGGGCCAATAGCCTAGTACCTACCTATGAACCTATGAACAATTGTAGCACCATGACGATTGCCAAAGGCTTATAAATATGATATAGAATAAATGACAAAATCTCAAAAAAATACCATGGTTAAAGATCTAGGGATAATAGTAGATAGATTAAAGTTTAACTAGTGCTTGTATCTACCAAAGTCAATAAAGCATATACTGTAGGCTATCTAATTCTAAAGGGATCTCTAGTCACTCTCAGTAGATTGTTATATCACTTTGTACTGCACTGATCCAACCAGTTATAAAATAGTGCACTGCATCTTGTAGTACTTGGATCAGTAAAATGGCTCCTTACTGGAAAAATCAAAGGGTTGGAAAACTTGAACTTCTCAGCAGGGATAAGAGCTACTGCCATTATATTCAGTCAAAGGCATAGCTTAACTGGGGTGAAGGGAACAAACACTCTGGGAACAGAGTGTCAGGGATCATGATCAGCAGATGCTGATTGGGTGGCAGTTTGTAGTACCATAATTCAGAAATGAAAGCTGATGCTACATTTATAGTCAGGTAGGTAGGTGTATGGTGAGGTACAGTGCCACATTCAGAAATGAAAGCTGATGCTACATTTATAGTCAGGTAGGTAGGTGTATGGTGAGGTACAGTGCCACATTCAGAAATGAAAGCTGATGCTACATTTATAGTCAGGTAGGTAGGTGTATGGTGAGGTACAGTGCCACATTCAGAAATGAAAGATGATACATTTGCAGTCAGGAAGGAAGAGCTTCAGTGTTCCATGTGTGGTAGGGTGCTTTACCAGAATTCAGAAATGTAAGCTGATACTGCAATTGCAGTTAGTGCTGAAGCACTTTGACACTGTCTGTGGTATTTAAACTAGCAAGTTGTTTTGCTGCAACTTACAAAGAACTTTTTTTCTACACTACCCAGACAGAGGCCCTTATTTTGGTCTCCAGCTCAGACAGAGGACCTTTCTTTAGGTCCTCCACTGAGACAGAGGACCTTTGGACTTCGAGCTGAAGGTTGAGATCATGGAACTGCATTGGGTACCAAGTAAGCTGGCTATTGCCCTGTATTCAGTTTTGTATAGGATAATTAAGTTTGTCTTCTTCCTGGTCTAGAACACAATGTCTGATCCAATTCTGTTTGAAAGGCTGTGCCTGGAACACTGCTGGAGGATCTAATGTCATATTAGGGAACCAAATACTAAAAATAAATGTCAGTAATTGAGATTGGTGACAGTTACATTACCCAGTGCTTTCCAAGGTAATGGAATGAGGTTTCACTTACTATCAGGAAAAATCAGTAATTCATTTCCTTCATAATATCATTATTATTATTATTATTATTATTATTATTATTATTATTATTATTATTATCTGTATTGTGTGTATGTATGTTGAGGCTGGTGTGAGTGGGGATATGAGATATGTTATGGTTCATGTGGCACACATTAGTATGAAATGTCTTGTTTTAATTAATGTGCCTGTAAGTTTTGTTTGCCAGGTTAAACAGTCTATATGTGTGCTTTGTCAGTATGTAGGGTTTAGCTGGGTTTAGCACAGGTTTAGAGGTCGGTATATATTTGTTAAGTTTAGTGATGTGTGTATTTGGAGAAGTCACAGTACAGTGTGTTGAGGAGATTTAGTCCTTTTATTCACTGTAGTGTGATCTCCTAGTTAATAATATAAAGTAGCATGGGTGTGGACCTTTAGGAGGAATTGTGTTGTTATTTTAGTTAGATTTAGTTGTTTTTGATGGTTTTACTGGAACCCATTTAATTAATTTAATCAGGTACTCTATGTTTCAATGTACCTTGAACTGATTGCTCTTATCTATATTTATGCATCTGTCTCTTTTTATAAATTTTATACATTTTACATAGACATACATAAGAAGACCTGGTCCTGCCCTTGCCAAGGCTCTGACCTGATCTCTAACTGATTTCTTCCTAAATTCTACTTTTGATTACTTTAAGTTTTTCTCTCTTGTTATCTGCCTTTCTTTCTTGCTCTTCTTTACAGTATATTTACAATCAGGTTCTTGTAAATATTCCTACTCAGGGAATTATCCTGTTGCTATTATATTGGATTTTTTAAAACCTATATATTGATATATTGTCTTTGTTGATTTCATTTTATGTAATTGTTTCTTGTCAATATTACTATTGTAATTTTTAGTCTTTGTATTAATTACTGTTTTTTGGCATGTCTGTAATTGTAATTGGAGCTTTTCTTCTCCGGTGTCTACTGAAAATGGGCCTTTGGCTCAGTTGGACCAACCTGGTTAACAAATGACAATAAATAAATGAAAATAAAAAATAAATAAGTAATGCATATGTACATGTAGTTTTTTTTTGCTGAAAATCAAATATTAAATATTCAGCAAATGTCCACTGACTTTGGTGAAATTTTGACTAAATGCACAAAGTGAAAAAAGCTTTTTTTTTTTTTTTTTTTGGGATAAGGGCACGCAACCTTGCACTCCCAAAGCCCCCTGCTTCTTAAATACACAAACGCTGAGATATCACAACTGTGGGGAAAAGGGAAAACTCCCTAAACCCCTTTGCCTGGCAATCTACCACTAAAACCATCTCCACATAGTCTGTTAAATGTGCAGCAACCAAAATGTTTACACTTGAAGCAAAGAGGACATTGCAGTGTACATACTGCATCCATGAAGAAGAAAATATTAACATGAGGATATGTTATGGTAATCAAGCTATATGAAAACCAGTAAGTTGTATTCCTGAACACTGATTCTATGAACCTATAAATTCATTTGTTCTCTGATGGAGTGGCATCACAGCTGTGGTTAAGTTCCTTGTGGCTTTTATGCACCAGAATAATGTTTTACTTCAAAACAAACCTGAGTGAGATTAAGCAATTTTCAGAAAATGAACGAATGAATGAAAATTCATTTCAGTGAGCTATGAGAGTGAGGTCTTCCTTTTCATAGATAATTCAGAAATTTGTAGCAAAACCTGGTCAGGCTGAGAAGGTTGAAAGCCTTTCTTAAACTCTCTGTGGAACAGTCCAAACTTTTGCAGCTCAGCTTATTTTTTTGCATCAACCTTAGAAATACATTTATTCTTCTCAGACTTTTTTTTATTTTTTCCATGCATGAGGCTGAAAGACATGTGTAAATGTAATACATTGGACAAACTGGGAAGCATGTTTTAAAAATGTGAAGAAACGAGGAGTACCTGTAGAACACTCAAATGTAATGGGAAGACAATGAGGATGCCTCACAGGCAGTGATCAGAAATTAAGACTAGGTCCCAGTCCCTGAAGTTGTGAGATATAAACTCCACCTACTGCATGAATAAAACATTGCAGAATGATACCCAGTACACAATAGTTTGAAGGCAATGGATTAACAAGTCAGGTAGTGAACTGTACATAGGAACAAATGCACATAGGAATAGTACTGGTTAAGTGACAATGGGGACCATACAACAGCTATCCTTATGCACCTTTAAGAAGAGTAAATTTAAGTTCCTTGTCACACTTTTCAAACACATAAAGGTGCTTACTCTCAAAACTGGTCTGAAAAGTAACCAAAGCAGCACCTTGTTTGACATGTAGTTGTAACTTATCCTGTAAGCTGAGAAAATGTTGAGATAAGAACCTATCCATCCAGTGAATCTTATTTGTTGTTGTAGATTTAGGTCCTTAGTGGGGGTATTTGTAGAACTAATGGTTTTGTAAAGAAATAGATATTCGAATAGGATAGGGTCTTTCATAGGTTCATAGGTAAGTACTAGGCTATCTGCCCGAGGGCATCTATAAGCCTAGCCAGAATGTGTTGGCTTTCGCCACCCCCCTTAGATTAGTGCCCTGTGCCTCGGTCCAGCAGAGCCATTAGTTCCCTGTGCCTGTGTCCAGCAGAGCTACTGCAGTGATCCCCGGGGTAAATTTTCTGCTTCCCATCCACTCGTCAAGGTTTCTCTTGAAGAGTGGTAGTGAGGGGCTCTGCCTAATGTAGATTGGATTCATGGCTCAAATGTGTGACATAGGTCACCTCAAAGAAACTGGTGGCCTGCTAAATATAGGGAAAGCTGTTGAGATAGTTAAAGGTTTTAAGACTTTTAATTTTCTTGGTTAGAAATCTTTGAGGCCTTTCCAGATGAGTGGTATTCTTGGATTTATACATAACAAAGGGACATTGTATTTGATGAAAGGACTGATAAGGGAAGAGTACATTGGTAGTATGACTTCTATGGATCTTGAAGACATTCTTTTGGAAACTGACTCCAACAAATAGAAAGATTTCCTGACTGTGGTAAAAATGTGATGATCAAATGGGAGAGCATAGGCCTTCCAATTACAATTCCAAGAATCTTACAATTCCATGAATCGTAAGTACAAGATCCTGAATTTAAAAAAAAAACATGAAACTATGAAAATAATGGAGAACAACAAATGTGAATTATTTCTGTTCTCATTTAAAGCATTTTTTGTGACCAGGCAAGCTGCACTGTAACCCAAATTTGGGGGGCAAGCACACACACACACACACACACACACACACACACACACACACACACACACACACACACACACACACACACACACACACACACACACACACACACCCCTTATATATACCAAGTCTGAGATGTCTATATGTAAGAGAAAAGGGAGTACTCTGAGAATCATCAGTCTTGGAATTTGTACATGTAAGTCCACATCTTCACTTTTTCAGTCTTACTGTTCAGGAGTTCACCCTAGCAAGTCTCAACATACTAAAAGGTTAGTGAGACTTTTGTACAGATTAGTACTTAGGTCTTTTCTGGCCATGTCTGTCTGATGAGGAGTCACATTTATAACATATGAGGTGGGAGAAGCTTGTTTGGCAAATGCTATTACACTAGACTTTTTTTTCCATTTAGCTTGAGATCATTTTCATTTCACTAGGCATGTAAATATTCAAGTCCTTGCTGGAGCTGTTTAGTATCAGTGAATGAACGGATAACAGTGCCAAGCTTACAGTCATGAAAACACTTGGTCAGCTGCACTTCTGGGATGTTGTCTTAGATATTTACCAAATAAATGCTGAATAGGAGAGTATGCAGCACTGATCCCTGTGGTGCCCCATTTGTTACATTTTACATTCAGAGAAGTTACCAGTAACTTTCCTAAATGTGATCTGTTGAATAGCCAATATGCAATCTAGGGGATGATGCAGGGGTTTTAGTAAGTTTGTCTAATTTTTTCATTAATAGCAACATGGGGGATATTATCAAAAAACACAACTAGATTGAGATAAGAAGAAAGTATTGAGTGATCATTGTTCACAGCCTCTGTAGCCTTTTCCAAGAAGATAACTAGGTTTAGGTAACAGGACATGCCATTTGCAAAACTAGATTGATTGGAGTTTAGATTAGTTAAGTTGCCTCCATCTGCATAAATGAGTTCTGCTGTGTTACATTCCTTGGCTCTGCATGTAAGGCTGCTAAGGCTGAGGGCCTATAATTACCTGGGTCTGTAGGAAGGTTACCAAGATTTGTCTTTGGAGGAAAAAAAAAATAAAGATCTTATTTGGTGCTGAGGTGATACCACTACGCCTAACATAGAACATTACTGATTTGTGGTCAGATTTAACCAAGGGTAAGGAGATGCAGGATGAGAAACAGGCAGGGGCTATGCTAGTAAGGCCCAGGTGAAAGATATTAGACCCTATAGTAGGCACTTTTACAATTTGCTCCAGCGTATTGGTAAGAACGTTTAAGAAATGCTGACCATCTTCATTGTTAGAAGTGTAAGTATGCCAATCATCAGTCCTCAGCAAGAAGGCATTTGATTTGATATTTAACTTCACAAAGGTAAATCCTCCAACCTTTGGGGGACACTGATATGGGCTGTTGAGAATCTGATGTGAGAAGATAGTGTTTCTGACAAATACAGATACTCACCTGCAGTTGCCCAAACGATTGAAGGTATGATAGGTGCTAAATCCTGGTGTACGGGGAGCGCTAACACTGCACTGAAACCATGTCTCAGTAACTACAGAACTTAGTGAGTGTATGCTCTGATTAATAGTCATGGAAAGTACATGACACTAAAATACACATTACAAAACAAAGGTAGTGTATGATTTTTTTTGGAGGTCATTTCCTCCACAATGACTACTTAACATCTTTTTCAGTAGCTATATATACCCCATTAATTCTTCCCACTAGTGATGCCAGCACACATTCCAATAGGAGATGAGTCATGCACTGAAAGTGGCATTGGCATAGTTTTTGGGAACAAGCCTTTTTGTTTACTTGCCTATGTCATCCCTTTGCCATGGTTGAGACTTCTTCGAAGTGGTTGCTGTTATGATGTTCATAAAAACCATCAGAAGTAAAAACCACTGATTTGCAGGTCCTTTTGTCCGCACCAGAACTATAGCGAAATATCCAAAAACAAAATGTGGACACAGGCTAGGCTCCAGGTTAATAAAGCTTTAATAAGGCACAAGCACTTTCACATTTGCTTCTTCAGTTGTATAAAACAAACTAAAACAAACCAAGCATTTAAACATTGCTAATGACATCACATTACTTAATACAACCAGCCAAATACTATGATATTAAAGCTGAAATGTTAAAACTATATAGTAACAACAAAATTGCTGTCTGTGAAAAATTAAAAAAAAATTTTATATGAAAAGTATATATTTCATATGTATTTTAAAAATACACATCTATTTTCACCTACGCAGAGGCCTGGACTTTAACTTTGGTCTCAATGATATCTGTTCATTGAGGCCATGCCCCATGTCAGCTCTGAACATAACTGTCCATCTAGCTTCCAGTTCCTCTGTTTTATTGCATATATCCCCTCCCCTCAAACTTTCAAAGCTTCTAGCAACACCCATAAAATTAAACTTATGCTGAGCATTAGTATTGATAACATGTTTGGCCAAGGCATTACTTCTACTCTGTTTGCCTATGTGATAAATGTGTTCTGTAATCCTCTCTTTGAGGGTACAATCTGTTTTCCCAATATAAAATTTCTTGCATACTTTCAGTACGCCAAATACACTATATGCTGTGTATCACAAGCAGCCTGTATTTTAAATTTATATTGCTGATTCTGATCTGGATGTAAAAACTCATTACTTGTGTGTATATATCCACAATATAAACATTTACATGGTTTAATACCCATTCCACCTATGAATGTTTTCTTTTCTCTGGGTATGCATAAGCGTCTCTTCAAAGATTTTTGATTCCTAAACAAGAACTTAGGTTCATTCTCTATCCATTTTGAGACTGCCTTGTCCATAGTGAGTATCCCCCACTGTCTACGTATGATATTCATGTATGATCCAACATCACTGGAATAACTTAATGGTACTTTCAACTCAAGTGTAACTCCACTAATTCCCTTATCTTCAGACCATCTATCTGAATAGTAGGGTCTAGCTTTAGTATGTCATAATTTAACCACTTCTTGAGCCTGTTTCTGTATATCAGGCTCACTATAGCCTCTTGCCAAAAGTTCATTTTTTGTGGTTAGTAATTGTTGATGAAAATCTGTATCCCTCACATTCAACCTAGAGGCTCTGAAAACCTGATTTCTAATGACATTGTCTAAAACATATGTGGGGTGCATGCTCTCTCTATTTAAAAGATGGTTAACATGACAGTCTTTCCTGTATAAACATGTATATAAATCCCCTTTTTCTACATTAACTTGGACATCCAAGAAGTTTATGCACTCATGTGAAATAACAGATGTAAACTTCAAAAATGTGGTAGTCCCCTCTTAGTACCTTTGAAATTCCAAGAACATCTCTTCCGAGCCAGCCCACAAAATAAAAAGATCATCTACAAATCTGCAAAAAAACAGTATGAAATCCTGATATGGACCACTCAGTAAATATTCATGCTCCCATACAACCATGACAGCATCGGCGTAGCTGTTGGCACAGGACGTGCCCATAGCTATGCCATTACGCTCCCAACAAAGATCACCGCCGAACAGGAACACATTATTCTCCAAAATAATACTCAATAAATTCCTGATCAACAGGATTTTACTTTCAGGAAAATCAGAGTACATTTCCATAAACTAGGTTAAACTTTCCAATCCTATCGTATTGGGTATAATGGTAAAGAGAGAAACTACATCAAGCATAACCATTAGAAATCATTCAGTAGGGCTATTAATACTAAAAGTGTGGAGATCTCTCAAAAATGTTCCGTGTCTCTCAGCACATGTTCTCTACCATTTAAAAGTGGACTTAAACTCTTTTCAGTGTAAATGGAAGCTGGCTCAGTGCACCAGTTTCTACCAGACACTATGGGTCTCATGGGTTGATCAATAGTACTCTTATGTAATTTGGGCAAACCTTGAATAATGGGGTGTAGTAGTGGAAGCAACCATAAAATAATACAGTTGATTATTGTCTATCATGTCTTTGAAAAACATTCCTTTCAACTGCTCATGCACTTTATCTATAAACACCTTAACCCTATTGTGAGGTAACTTCTCATAAAAAACATCATCCTTCAACATACATAACATAACATAACATAACTGAATCATACTTATTTTTATCCATGATAACTATAGGTCCTCCCTTGGTTACATAGCACACTTCAGGTGCAAGCAGACATTCTGGTCCTCCCAGAGGACCAAACACAACCCCTCCTCCCCATGAGATGGTTGAGATGGAGTCAAAAGTTACTTAACTTTTCTTGCATTCCTCATACCAGATCCTTAAGTTTTTTAGTGAAATCCAGGTATTCTGATATAAAAGGGGGGCTCTGTCCCTCAGTGGAGCTAATATCAGGAGCCATATCATTTTGAGACCATTTATAAAAAAATGGGTGATGTTGCAAAATGTCCAAGAGATCTGGTGAATTTTAATTGTATACTAGAATCACATGGTTTGCATTTTGCTACCATTAGCTGTGTATTTCTGCTGTTCCAGCTCTAATTTTCCTAGGGCATATTTTGAAGTGATATCCATTTTTTTTTCTAAATCATTTTCTGGTGTACTTTATCATTCATCTTACATTAGAAAAAACTTTAAGAAAATACATAGTTATCTTTATTTTTAATAAGTTATTAGTTGAGTGTCCAGTTAGTTGCTCTTAGATCACATTTCTTAGCAAAAGGTCTTTCTCTCACTCTCTGTTCCTCTTAGTCATTTCACCTTTAATCTGCCCTCTCACTGACCCAACATGAACTCAACATTCATCTATCCATCCATCCATCCACAATCCCTTTTTCCTATTTTGCACATGGGGTTGGGGTATCACTTCAACAGTGACAATCATCTAGAGCCAAAGTTTACACCACCAGGTGTCTAGCCCTGCCTCGGTAGTTCTTCCACACCACACTGTCACATGCACACTCACACCTATGGCCAATTTTGAGTGTCCAATCCACCTACCGCAGGTCTTAAGAATGTCGGAGGAAACTGGAGCACACAGTGGAAACCCATGTGAACACAAGGTGGACATGACTCTGTACAGAAGGCACCCCAGCTGAAAATCAAACTGGGGAACCCCTTGCTGTGAAGCAACAACACTATCTGCATGAGCTTATCACCACCACTAGAAATTTAACTCTGCAAAACCTGCTTTTGCAACCCCTATAACATGCCTTATTCAAGTATAAATGCCTTTTAGAGCATTATCCAAAGCACTTGTTTCCCTGCAATTCATTACGAATTTATGAGTCAGTCTGTCTGTTTCACCAGCTCTACTCTTCTAATTTCTTATGACCACACTTCTGTGAGAGAATGTATGCCATTATCTCCTTCTTTGTTTAACTGTTATAAATACAAGGGTTATACAAAGCACTCCCCCCAGTTCCTGTTTTATAATAACAATAAATTATGTTAATGAGATACATATCTGTTGTAAATAATATTGTGATAAATGTATGTTGACCATGTTTCTTTAGGTAGGATGGATCACATTATGATATTATTTCTTCTTCTAGTTGCTCCCATTACGGGTCACCACAGAGGATCACTGGTCCACAGAATGAGTGGCAGTAGAGTTTTATAGTGTCGAGTTGCCAGCCCGGCACCCAGCCTTCCTCAGAAGGCACACACACGCACACCTAGGGCCAATTTAGAATGTCCAATCCACCTACAGCATGTCTGTGGGAATGTGGGAGGAAACATTATGTTATCAGTCCCATTCTGTAGCAAACAGTGCTGTGATGTTTACACCCACTTAAAGAAACATGTCAGGAAACTATTGAAAGTCAAATTATTATAAATTCATAGTGTTGCTAGAAAAACAGGATGTGTATTGACATGAATGGTCTGGATGATATGAAGTCTGAAAGGATATTTAGTGACTTCCGTCTTTGGTGATTTGCCAGAAAAACCACAAATGTTATAAGGGACATACCAAACAAATGAGATAAAAATCTGGACATTCTTAGTGAATGTGTGAAAACTTTACTCATCTGGCTCACGGAGAAGTAGTGAATTCAGTAAAAGTTTTTGAAAGTAATGGAATTCTGCTATTAATAACATACATTTTATGACACCAGAGGAATTTCACTAGAATTTTTTAGCTATAAAGTTTGCCATTCAAACGGTGAAGGTAAAGAGATGGATAATTCAGTAAAGATAAATAAAAATTGTATGTGTGTATTTATATAATATAAATATATGGCTTTGATTAAGGAGCTGCTCATGCCCCCCCTCAAGAAAGTGGATGTGTTATTTAGTATTTGTTAAATGGTACCAGTAGTATGGCTTAAAACGCTGTTGATCCTATAGTATCGCTGTGCAGAGCATAATAGAGAACACTGGACTGCACATAAGTACAGATCCAGAATAGTGTCTAGAGTTTGCAGTTATCAAATCAAAGTGGTGATTTAGGGAGAAAGGAAGGCGGGTTACACTTAATAAATAACAATAATTAGAATTTGAAAGTGGTTACTAAAGTCCTTCTCTTACTTATCTGTTTCTGGACTGGAAAACCCAGCGGTTATGTATGTTCCTATGTGTCCATGTGGACAGTGCTTTACAGGGTTAACAGCATATGCCACTGTCACTTAAATCTGCATTGAATTGATTCAGCCTGCCACTCAGTTGCCCCACACACTGCCCTAGTGGTCAGGAATCTGTGCGGTTTAAAATGAAATATCACCAACATTATCTAGATCAGGCCACCTCCCTTATTTAAAAATGTGTAAATAAATAGTTTACTGATAACCTTGTTGCCAGATACTGTGGCTTATTACTATATACACTCATTCTTCTGATTTTTCCAAACTTACAGTGAGTGATGCTTTTTCCTCTCGACTTTCTAGCCTTGTGATATATTTTAATTGCTTGTTAACTTCTCTTTTGTGAGGTTTTAATACATGATGTGTAGTTTTTCATCTCTACTCTCAGCTTCATGTTGTATCTAATCCAGTCAGCCTTATAACTTTCTCTCCTTGCTTGTTTTAGAGGTCTTTCTAAAGATTAATTTATCATTCCTTTACCATTCTTTGGCTTGATGTTTTTTGTTTCGCATATTTTGTCTATATCACATTTTGATCTAGAATCATGCATGTTGGCATATGATGTGAGAAAATTGTTGGCAGTGTATCAACATGTGAAAACTCATTCATCAAGTTAAGATGAAAGAAGAAGCTCTCTGGTAACTAGACCCTTAACTTTCAGATAAAAAATGTGTATCCATTAATATTTGTGGAAAGAGTTCTCCAGTGGTATGAGATTTGAGAAGCATTAGAAATGTAATAGAGATCTCTCTGTTCAGGTAGTGTCCTATTTCCCGTACTTGCAAATACATGAAAACATTAGAATAATTCATATTTCAACCTCAGTGAGTCAGAATGATATCTCTCTTCAGTCTTAACAATTCTGTCAGGAATTCATGCAAAAACTGGACATAAACTCTTACATGCAAATTGTAACACCCTCTGAGACATTTATAATAATGTTGGATAGCATGAAACAAGCAAGCAACAATGCCTAACAGGGTGTGTGTTAATGTGTAATTAATGCCCGCCCAGGGGTGTTATGAGACCCGACGTCACAGGCGGAGGGCATCTACACCCCCTGGTAGGGTGTTAATTATACAGTAACACATATCTTGGAGGGCATTATTGTGCATAGAGAATGGGCTGTCTGTAAAACTGTTGTGTTTTACTTGCTTATTTTTTTTTTTTGAGTACTATATTATATTTTATATATTTTCAATGTAAAATAATTCATCTGCCTAATGTTTCAAACTTGCTGTTGTATATGTTGATGGTGTTGGAGGAAGCATTTTACATCAAACCATATATAAAAATATATAGTGCTTAAAAAATAATAAGCAAGTAAAACAACAATTTTACTTAGAGCCCATTCTCTCACCCATACACACATGCAGTGTCTTCTGCTTACACACACACACACACACACACACACACACACACACACACGCACACACACACACACACACACACACACACACACACACACACACACACACACACATACACACACACACACACACACACACACACACACACACACACACACACGCACACACACACACACACACACACACACACACACACACACACACACACACACACACACACACACACACACACACACACACACACACACACACACACACACACACACACTCACACACACACACACACACACACACACACACACACACACACACACACACACACACACACGCGCACACACACACACACACACACACACACACACACACACACACACACACACACACACACACACACACACACACGCGCACCACACACACACGCTCCTCTGCTTTCATACATGCATTCACTCTCCTGATCTCTCTGTCACACACAGTCTCCTCTGCTTTCACACACGCGTTCAGTCACACAAGATCACAATTGCTTTCTCTCTCACTCTCTTGATTTCTCTCCCTCAAACAAACACACACACAAACAGTCTCTTTTTTTTGTTTTGTATGTTATGGTCGCTAAACAGCAGAACCACTGCTTAACAAGCATAAATTAATGGCAGCCATTAGTTTTTTTGTTTTTTCGGTATGAGCTCCACGTCAGCTTGATATGCTACCGTAAAGCAGCAGACTCGTTTGTCAGCAGGTATTACTTGAACATTAATACACTGCTGCCCATTTTCTAATATTCAGTATGGCAAGATTACCTCAGGCAATTTATGATTCCTGGTATATATATATATATATATATATGTGTGTGTGTGTGTGTGTGTGTGTGTGTAAACTTCTTATGCCTTATGTGTTCATTGAATGCTATTTGGAAATGTTCTACATACATGCTGTATCTGTATTTTGGAAGAAAATAATACAAAATGCAATCACATTCTGTCTTGCCAGAAAGTTTTATTCAAAAAAGTCTGCAGTGCTGCTGTAGACCTGAGAGTAACTAAGTGTACAATTTCAAGACAGAAATGCCAGTACAACTACATGTCAGATGTAGCCTTGAGAGATTTAAGCTTACTTCAGGATTAACAGCAGAAGCTAAACATTATTAGAACAAGGAGACATTAACTCAGTTCAAAGCCATGTATGCCATTGTGAACTAAGTTAATTACTCACTAGTAACTTATGCCACAGAAAAAAAAAAACTGGCGCAGTTTGTTTATTTATTTGTTTGTTAACCAGATGTTTGGACTTGTACAGCATCCTTTTCGGTGATAACTTGGACCACATGGCAAATAAAAATGACAAAGCTCACATAAAACAAATCTGTATGTAACATTAGATATACAAAACACATAAAAAGAATACAGCAAATGACAGATGAACTGAAATGGACTACAGTAATTGTTTATACTTGACCTGTTCATACAGGTAACAATTTAACATATCAGGACATCTGAAAGAAGAGTCCTGTAATGTGCAGACTGAATAGTTGAAAATCCATACTTACATTTGTTAAGTGGGAGACTGCCTTTTCTCAGAATATTCCCTTTTGTCTGAGGTATGGTGATCTTGAAGTTGGTTATATACAAGTCCAGAGGGGTGTGGGGGTTTGCCCCCCATGTTGTGGTGTGCAGGGGTCCTGCATAAAAATTTTAAAGGAGAAAGTGTTCAGTATTCACATTTTTCCTCCATTTTAGGTCTGTTTTTCAGTGTGTCAGAAATCAGCACTGCGAATCCTGACATTTTGATAGTAAGCATTCAAATATCTCCAGTGCAAGGAATTTGGAGTCTTCTTTTTGAATCATGCATTGCTTGTCATAGTCGAGAGCAAGTAAACCTTGTTGCCTAATCTTCTCTGCTCATTCTCTGAATCGCAGCAGTTCTTTGCTCAGCCCATCTAACTCTGCGTGTTCCTGCAACTCAAGTCTGCAGTGCAGCTGAATAAATATGAGACAAAGCATACAAAGTGTTGAATGATTATATCTAAAATTATAAAGAAGAAAGATAAGAAAATTAGTGAATCTCTGTTTTCTCCTAATCATTCAGTCTTGATCAAAATACGTTATAAATCACATTCTCTCATTTTGTTTTAATTGTCCCTGCTTATTTCTACAGTGCAACCATTAATTAAGTCCATAAACCATACGTATCTCTTATCTATCACTACAGTTTAAAAGAATTCAAATCAGGTAATTTTAAGTAAGACAATTCCAAATCTATTTCAGAAACTGCCTCTTCCATTTCATATTGAAGTGAAATGTGTGTGTGTGTGTGTGTGTGTGTGTGTGTGTGTGTGTGTGTGTGTGTGTATGTGTGTGTTGGTCTAATTCATTTGCCCTAACTTCCAGTTGACTGACACTCATTTGCCCGAGACCAAATGACGAAATTTCATTTGACCGACACTTCGTTTGACTGACAAGTATTATTGGCAAGAAAATGGAATATGCCCCCTTCCCCACTGTAGTGTGACCCTAGAGTTAAAATATATAGCTGGGGGGGGGGGGAGGCACTTTTGTTTTACTAAGCAATATTAAAGCAAAACTAAACAATATAATATGAAATTAAGTGGGGGACTTCGCCCACACACCCCCAACTATATATTCTAACTCCAGGGTCACACTACAGTGGAGTAGGGGGCATATTCCATTTACTTGCTAATAATACTTGTCAGTCAAATGAAGTGTCGATCAAATGAAGTGCCAGTCAAATGAAATTTCGGTCAAATGGGGTCGGGCAAATGGGTAACAGTCAATTGGAAGTTAGGGCAAATGAAGTAGACCCCTGTGTGTGTGTGTGTGTGTGTGTGTGTGTGTGTGTGTGTGTGTGTGTGTGTGTGTGTGTGTGTGTGTGTGTGTGTGTGTGTGTTGGTCTGTAGCAGTTTACCAATTTGCTGAGATATTATTAATCAAAACTTGACTTGGTAAAATACACTCATTATCTCCGATTTCTTCAAAACTCAAGAATGCACTTTAACAGGGGTCCTTTATTGATGGTGAAGGGAGAACAAGTCAGCAATAAAACTGCTGTCAATGAGTGGGTATCATTAAGAGTTCTGTTTCAGTGATCCCTTGTTAACAGTGCACTCTGCACTGACTGGTTAAGTGATTTACTCTGAGTCACACAGCAGACATGGAGGGTGAGGGAATCAAACCATGGACTGCAGTAAGCAACTCACTATCATCTCTTGGCTCTAATCCTCTGAGGTAAGTGTCACTACATCTTCATATACATATCTGTTAAGAGGAATTCTGAGTGTACAAGTGAAGACTTTTGCTGGCCCCTGACCAGAGGAGCATTGGAAATATTAGAAGACTCACTGTATGTATTGTGGACTTACTCAAGGACTACCAAGAACCTGTTGGTGTTTGTAGATGTACCTGGGGGTTGCAAGGCAACTTGGCTGAAGCTGCAGCACCAGTTCTGTGAACTTCAAGGATTAGTGTAGTCCATTGAGAAGCTTTAAACTACACAGCAAAATGCAGTTACATTTAAATTGACAAGAATTGTGTTTAACAAAAAATGTTCTATTTAAGTTGGAAGTTAATTATGATTTTATATTTTACTCTAAGTTACAGTTAAACAGAAGAAGACTTCTCTAGTATGTTATAGCTGCTACTTTATGAGATTTATGACATCAGTATGGGATCTACACGATTTTAGAAAATCACCGAACAAAAAAAAAAAAAAAAACACCAAAACGTGAACTTGGTGTTACTATTTTGACAATCATGGTTAATTTCCCATTACATAGTATTAGCTTCACTATCTTCACTACAACCGCACCTTGGCCTACAATGCTGTAGTGATTAATTGTTTACCCTGGCTTGTTCGACCTAGTTACTCCTGCACCCTTTCTACATCTTTAATTTACACTTATGGTTTTGAATCTACTTTATCTTTCCCCTCCTCCACCCACTTCATCTTTTTCCATATAAGGGTACCGTAGTATCAGTACTTTGTATATATAAAGTATGCATTTAATCTTCTATTCCTTCTCCTCAAAATGTACAGTACTCTGGGGCTAACGTTATAAATATTTATTGAACCAGATACCAGTCTCTTTTATTGCTTACCGTTTCTTCTACTTGCTTTAATAATTCATTACTCACACTCCTTTCTTTTGCTTTTATGCTCTTCTGTGTGTGACAACACTGCTGTGCCACAACATGGTCATGCTTCTGTACATCCCCACTAATGCTCCATTATGCCTCCCTTCAGACCGAACTTTATCACTGAAATATATACAACTTATATGCTGTTACACTTTTACTGCAGTCACATTGTTAGTACACTCTGTATCCATTTCATTTTAAATACTATAAACATTTTGTCATTGTTGTGTTTCCGCTATTATTGTACTTGTTGTAATTGTGTCTCCAGTTATTATAACTGGCTGTTTCTTCATTGACCATTTGACTAGGGTTGTGCTTGTAAAGTACCTTTGGACTATAACACTTACCAGGTTGACAAATGTGTAGATATATATGAATAGATACTTTATATGTATTTAAGTCTGTTTTATCGTAAATGGATTCATCTGCAGAAATTCAGTCACATAATAGTCCACCCCTGAGTTTGTTCCCAGGAGCAAAGATTTGTCCTTGAATTCTCTGGAGCACCTACCATCATCACATAATTTCTTAAGTATGTATAGGTTGGTCAGTGATACAAAAGATCATAAAATAATAATACCACTTGGTACTGTTTCTTCAAAATATACAAAACTCTAGTGCAAATATAAATACTTACGTATAGAATAACATACTTTTTGCAAGTTTAATTTTCTTCCCTTCATATCAGTATTATTGAAATAATTGTGTTTGTTTAATGTAACTGCTGTTTTCTTGTGCATCCTTCTACAGCATCATAATTTTCCTGTAACATTTAGATCTAATATAAAAATATTTCTGTTTGCTATGGCATAGTCTAAATTTCAGAAGTCTGCGTGAGAACTGGTTTAAGAAGTTGTGTGCCTGTTGCCTTGCACATAACAGTGGTGCTTAAGTTCAGACTCCATTTCATATTTAACGCTGAAATACTTGGAAATGACATCAAGCTTTTCTTAGTTTGATTTTCATTACCATATATTGTAATATCACTTTCTGTCGCACATTTTGCTTGGTGCAGGTTGATAAAAATAAAGGTAAACCATGGAAGTCTTTTATTATAACTTTGACTTGTTGGTTTAGATATTAACAAGTAAGATTTTTTTTCAACTAAATATGGGCAGTATAAGGACTGTTAAACCATCAGCATTAGTGTGCTCAGGGATTATTTTTTTCTGGGTATCTCCAAGTTGGATGCTTTTAATTTTTATTTATTTGTATTTGGTTACTGTTCCCTCTCTATAATTAGCACCTCAGTGTTCTCACAGATGTATGTAATGACTGAACTCCATGCTGACTTATACTCAAATTATGTATCTCACAAGAACTCCTGTCCTCCAATGCATATTTTATAATTCTGTGCATTGAGTTTGTCTATATGGTTGTCATCTTTCTGAGAAGGAGTATTTGTCAGGTTGCTCTGACACTATTTATTTATTTGCATTTTATACAGTAAACGTCTTTATTGAATTATCGCTTATGACATAGGAATCCACCATTTATATAAATAAAAACAAATCGTATTGAAATAATTTTAGTTGCAAACATTATACATCACTTATAATCTATCCAACCACTGTCAGTTAAATATTACGTAGCTCATTCATCCTGCCTTCTCATTCCTCATCTGCATATATTGTTCCCATAATTCCCATTTTTTTATGTAATTTGCTCATACCCTTTTCTAAAGATACAATTTCCAGTTGTTTTATCTGTGTTACTATATTCATTACTTCTAGTACAGTTGATTTCCATTTTGTAGCAATTGCTTTTTTTGATAGTCACCATAATTAGACTCAGCAAATCTAGGCACTTCCAATTCTGTATCATAGCTCAAAAAATAATTTCCTTAGTTATACCAGTTTGCTCCCAAGTGTTTCTGATAGATTAGTCGGAACAGAAGTTTTAAAGTCTGCCAACTCATTACACTTCCAGAAAATATGTTCTCAATTAAATATTTCTTCACATTCACACCCCTAACATTTGATATCTGCCTGAGAAAAAAATTTTTGGAGTCTACCTTGAGTATCCAAGCAAAGATTCTAAATCATTCAGTCTTTGTTACATATTTGGGAGGCATACATATATATCCCCCATTGTTTCTTTGTGAATTTCTTATCCAGTCTCTCTTCCCAATCCTTTCTAACCTCATCTGATTGATTCCTATAGTTATCCTTCAATATTTTATATCCTCTACTAATTATTCCTTTTTAACAGCAGCAGCTTTTCTAAATTCTACTAAAACTCAAACAGTGCTGGTCTTTCGCTTAGGATCCCCTATTTCTTTCTCTTTGCTTATACTCTGATATCAGTCCTTGACAGAGAAGAAAATCTCTATCCCACAGTCCAAATAAATGTTTGACCTCTTCCCATTCTGTTACACTTCCCTTTGTAATTATTTGCTCCCAATAACTTGGTTCTTTTGCCAGATTTCTCCAGTAAATTCCATCCCCTTTTGCTTATTGTCTGTATCCCTAATTGTTTAAATCCCTATATGCAGAATCACATTTCTCCACTCCTGTGTTGGCTTAATTCTTAGAATACGTTCTGCTACTTTATGAATATAATATTCTATATGGTTATTGTTATTCTCCCTAAGGATCTGCATCCAAAATCCCAGTCTTTCCTTGTTTCTTGAGCTTCCCTCCTGTTTTGTCATCATCCTTTTCCATTTTGAATTATAACTTTCTGCTTGTGCTATGTACAGGAGTCATAACTGTGTAGCTCTGAAATACCCTTCAGATTGGGTAATTCCAACCTGCCTTGTTCTATTGGCAGAATAAGATTATCCCACTTGATTTTTGTTGTCTTCCCCTCCCACATAAAAGAGACCAGTTGCCCAGCATATGAACAAATACTGGGCTTTATACAAGGGTATTCCCAATAGATTAGATATATTTAATCAACTCTTAAATTTCAGTTGTAGAAAAGAGGCTAATATGAAAGATTTACTGGAAAAGGGGATTAAAGAGAAAGGTCAAATGAGACTGGGAACTTTTAAATGTGGCAAGTGTCCACAGTGCATTTTTATAGCCAATTGTGAATAACTTATTATTCCAGCCCCCTACACCAAATGCTGGGCAACTCATCTCTTCAATTGTCAAACGAAGGGAGTAGTGTACATGACATACTGTTGCTCATGTTGGGCATTCTATATAGGTAAAATGGAGTGGAGTCTTAAAGAGTTTTCAAGCATATGTATGAGATCAGTCGTAAAAAAGAAACAAATGCACTATACAGACATGCAAATAGATGTAGAAGGGCTGATTTTAAATTCTGGGTATAAGAGATGGTATAACCCATGGAAAGTGGAGGTGACTGGGAGTGCAAACTGGAATTTAGAGAACTGATATGGCAATTGCGCCTTGATGCATGTATTTTCCTGGACTTAATGACCATATTTTATTAATGCTGGCTCTAAAATTAAGGGCCAACAAATTTTTAAGAGAATTTTATACATTTTACAGCCTTAAAAACATCAAAATTACATGTATTGGTGACAAGTGTTTGCATTGCTTTTTACTGCTTTTTTCAATTTTATTTTTCATATATACATGTACTGAGGCACTTTTGTGTATATTTGTAAATATTTTTTATGTAAAATGTTTCCATTTGGTTATGTAAGATTCAGTGGGCAATTGTAACTGAACATAATATTTAATAATTATCGAATAATTAAGTATTAAAATGTTTATTGTGTTAATGATTAACAGGGAAGTTGGGTATGTAAGTGAGAGATATAATGTAATCAATTCTGATTAAGTTTTCTGGTTGGAAATGAAAGCGCTCAATTCTTTGTACTGTTTGGCATAAACAGCTTGATTTTATTATCAGTTTTGGTTTTCTTTGCCTTTAACCCTTTACCTGTGTCGAAAATAGTTATTCCTGCATATGGAAGTTGCCTTTATGGGTTACTGACTGTGTGTTCAGCTGAATCATTGGGGTTTACAAACTTAGAAAGTTGCTAGAATAACTGGAGTTGTGTTAGAATACATTTCGTGAAGGATATCAAGTCCGAAACTCAAATGCATGTCATTATTTAGTAACTTTAATCCTTAGATCATTCCAGTGATTTGTCATAAAAAGACAGTTTTTATGAGGAACAGACCAAAAATATAAAAATCCGGACATTCTGTGAAAATTTGTACTGTTGAGAGGTATGGCACACACACATACACCCCCTTCCTCCTTCTTACACTCCCCCATACCACGCAACCTTTTAGAACAAGAAATCTGGACAGAGACACAAATATTGGAGGGGGGACAAAGGCCCAAAAATAGGGACACCTTTTATATATTGCTCTTACAAACTTAGAAAGTTGATAGAACAACAACTTTTGCATTAGTATGAATTTTATGAAGGCTATGAAGTCTAAAGCTGAAATGTCTGCCACATTTTCTGACTTCAGTCCTAAATGATTTGCCAGGGATTTGCCAGAAAAACACAATTTTATAAGAAACAGACCAAAATTATCAGGCAAAAATCTGGACATTCTGCAAAAACCTTGACAATTGAGAGGTATGGCCCATCCCCCATATCCCTCTTACACGCACAAATACACACACAGCTACACATACACACACCTCTACCTACTTACTTCTTACACACGCACACACACACACACACACACACACACACACACACACACGCATATACCTTATTTTCAAAAGGTTTTAAGTTTATTCCAAAGCACAGATGTGAAATCTATAAAGTATTAATTGTTAGAAAGAAAATTTTAGAAATTTTGTTTTTAAACACTATGCAAGGGCCAAGTTCTAATAAAATTCTTAGAAGGAAAACAATTTTAAACCCCCTTTGAACCCTCAACTCAAAAATGTTGAGGTCATGGTGGAGAAAGAGTTGAGGAAGGTGATTCTTAATAATAAGGTAGTCCTGAATTTAAGTGTTGAGGAGAGGAAACTGTTGGAATATCTTAGGGGTAACAAGTTTTTGAGAATAATGAAGCTGGACAAAGGTGGGGAACTGTGTTTATAGACTCCTTAATATATGAAGGAAAGATGATGGACATTCTTAGTGATAACAATACATACATAAGGGTTTACAAAAATGACATCAATATTGCCTACAGAATAATCAATTTGGCCCTAAAAGAGATGTTAGAAAAGGAAATTATTGACTCTGATAGTTACCATTATTTGTTAAATGACAAGCCCCAGGTTCCTTCAATTTTTGGGATGACAGAAGTGCACAAGAATGTCCTGGACCCACCACTTAGACACATTGTTTTGGGGGAGGAATCCATCACAGCCCATTTGTGAAAATACTGGATTATAAGCTAAAAAAGTTATGGACAAATGAAATAGGTATACTAATTTTCTAAAGTGCATTAAACCTGAACTATTTAGTGAAAATATTATTTTTGTCAATTATGGATTTGTTTTCCGTCATTCCCTATCACAAGGGAATGGAATGGTTTGAAGAAGCATTATTCGACAAAGGGGGACTTTCCAATAATGAGTTCTGTATGTGCCTTGAATTAATGGAAATGGTATTGAAATACAATTTTATTTATCTTGAGGGTGAGTTCTTTAAGCACATAAATTGTGTAGGAATGGGGGCTAGCTGTGCTCCCATGTATGCTAATATTATACTTTCATTTGGGAACACAACTTTTTGTTTATATCTGAGTATGCTGCTTGTTGGAGTCTTTACAAAAGATACCTTGATGACATTTATTTATTTTGGGATGCCTCAGAAGATAAGCTCAATAAACTTATGGATTGCATTTCCCAAACTATGGATTTTCTAAGGTTTATTCACAATATTAGCTATGACAGAATGAATTATTTGGATGTAACTATACATAAAACGGAGGTTTAAATCTACTCTCTTTAGGAAGGAGACTAATTCTAATTATTTTCTACATTTTGAAGAAGGGTGTTGTAAAGGGGCAATACATCAGAGGGAGTAAAATAACCTCTGAGAAGAATGATTTTCAAGAGGAGTGTAAGTTTTTGGAAGATATGTTCAAAGAAAGGGGTTACCCTATTGAACTTATTAAAGATGTTATTAAAGAATTCTCGACAGGTAGGAAAGACAAGTTAGCCCCCCCCTTTTAGGACATCACACTGTTACAGTAAGATCTAATAATATAGGTTATAATTTTCTGGAGAAGAAGGAAGATTATCAAGAGGCTTTTGTTACTGACTACAGTGGTGATGCTAATGTCATTAAAGCAGTAATGGAAAGGGAATGGAATAGATTTGCTAGTTTATCTGACTTGGAAAATATTTCTGGTAAACCTTTTAAGTGTATTTTTCAGAAAAGGGTGTAATATTAAGGGTGTATTGGAGCCTAACAGTAGGTATGGAGTTTTGGATGCAAATTGGAGGGTTGGTACTTTCAAATGTGGTAAATGTCCCCAATGTAATTTTTTTTCACCAGGAAAGGGTGTTTACAAAAAGCAGGAATAAACACATTTTGAAAGGACACACTCTGATTGTAATAGCTGTGGGGTGGTCTACATGGTTGAGTGTGAAATATGTGAAGTATTTTATATGGGTAAAACTGAACGTAAGCTCAGGAAAAGAATATATGAACATTATTATGGCATAAGGACTAAAAACGAGAACAACACACTCTTCAAGCACACCCTTATAGGTAGAGGATCAAAGTGCCTATTTTTTATACTAGAGGAGATACCTATAGATGGTAGGGGGTCCATGGCAAACAAAAATTGAGTATAGGGAAGTTTATTAGTAGATGTTTTTGGAGGCCAAGTCTTCGATGCTTAATGAAAATATATCCCTTGCACCAGTACTAAATCTCAGGGCTGCCAGATTATGAAAAAAATAACTGCCCACTTTAGCGTCTGGTCATTTATATTTTTTTCTTTTTACAATATTGTTTACTTGATTTTAATTGTTGTTTTAGGTGTATTTACTATACCTAGGGTGGATATGCTTTTCACCAGAGAGTATTCTGTAGTTTTTTTGAATACTAATTCTAACAATTTTAACAATTTTTACATTACATGTTTTTAAATGGATTGAATGCATGTATGTATTATTTTTTTTGCTTGGGTCTGCACTAAATATTGTTCACTGTGCTCTTAATTAAATTAACGGGGTTTGTCAAAACATTAGAAATGGTACGGCTTGTTTTTTGTTTGACTAGGATTTCATTTTGATTGATAGTTGGCTTAGATAATTAGTATAAATTAACTTCATATGGTGTCTTTTAATAAAGTATTTATTCATTTATTCAGTGATTCTGGTTTGATCTTTCCAAGTGCCATTGTTTGACTTTTTCAGGTTTTTGTGTTGTGGCACTTTTCCTCCTTTTATTTGGTTATAACTGGATTTGCGTTAGAAAGCATTTTCTGAAGGATATGAAGTCTGAAACTCAAATGCATGTCAATATTTAGTAACTTTAATCCTTAGATCATTCCAGTAATTTGTCAAAAAAAGATTTTTATGAGAAACAGTCCAGAAATATAAAAACCTGGACATTCTGTGAAAATTTGTACGGTTGGAGGTATGGCACACACATACACCCCCTTCCTCCCTCTTACACCCCCCATACCTCTCAACCTCTTAGAGCAGCAAATGTGGACAAACCACAAATATTGTGGGGACAAAGGCCCCAAAATAGGGGCACCTTTTAAATATTGCTCTTACAAATTTAGAAAGTTGATAGAACAGGTTTTGCATTAGTATGAATGTTATGAAGGTTATGAAGTCTAAAGTTGAAATGTCTGCCATATTTTCTGACTTTAGTTCTCAATGATTTGCCAGAAAAAGGTAAAAAAACACTTTATTGTAAGAAAAAAGTAAGCGCTTTCATGAACATGTAGATCGCTTCATCAGACTAACAATACAACATCACTCCACAAATTAAAGCACTCAGTATCCAATCAGTAGCTCTAGAGCTACTGACTGGATACTGAGTGTGAGCTGTATGTTCGTGAAACTGCTTACTTTTTTCTTACAATACAGTGTTTTTTTTTTTACCTGAAGCCTGGGTATTTGATGCCATTATTCTTATTTTGATTCTTGCTACAGTTGTTTTTGGCATCAAATAGTACTCTTTGGTCCTGTTTTTGTTGTTTTATAGAATTTGCCAGGAAAACACAATTTTATAAGAAACAGATCAAAAATATCAGGCAAAAATATGGACATTCTTCAAAAATCTAGACAATTGAGAGGTATGATCCCCCCCACACCTTCCTCTTACACACACACACACACACACACACACACACACACACACACACACACACACACACACACACACACACACACACACACCCCTACCTACCTACTTCTTACACACACACACACACACACACACACACACACACACACACACACACACACACACACACACACACACACACCTACCTACCTACTTCTTACGCACACACATACCTACCTACTTCTTACACACACACACACACACACACACACACACACACACACACACACACACACACACACACACACACACACACACACACACACACACACACACACCTACTTCTTACACACACACACACACACACACACACACACACACACACACACACACACACACACACACACGCATGCACACACAAACATCACACACATACGCACCTACCTCTCACTTGTCCATTCGTGGTCCAAAGTCCAAACGTCTTCTGGAATTCAAATTCTGCTCGTGTGGAAGACAAAGACACAAACAATTGGTCACACAGATGCAGAAGACGAAAACAGGTCGCAAACACCTGTTGCGTCTGTGCAACCGGATGCAAAGGGTGTTCTTAAAGAAGACTGCCCTTAAAATAAAAAAAGTATATTTTTTTTTAATTAAAAGAAAATTAATCTCCCTTGAATATGTAGTCGATGCCATGACCAGTTGTTGTGGCAGAGGTGCCGGTACGTTGTGCTAGCGTATACTGTCACCAAAAAAGCCCTGCCTACAGCATAACAATTTCAATGAATCCTCTGAGCTGTCTTACATTCTGCCAAAGAGCCATTGACAGGCTGAGTAGTTTCCCAGCAGTATTCACTTGCATCTGTCTGGTCTGTGGGAGGCCCAGCTAAAAAGTCCTAAGACCCCCTCTCCCATGTACCTTAATCTCCCTTATCTTTCCTGCCTTCCACCACACATGACCCCTATTATTCTAAATGCAGGCCAATTCTTGCTAATCCTACATTTACTCTGCATAAAAGACCTGTATACCTTCCAATGATAAATTAACCTTGTCCTTGTCATATCCATTTAGCCACCTGACCCAAATACCAAAGTAAGATATGTATACCCCTTCAAGTTCATCAGTAAATTGTCCATGGTATTATTAACTCTATACCTAATCCTCTCTACTGCTGTGATGGACCTCACTCCACTCCACTTCCTTCTGTAAAACACTTCTGACCAACAAATAATAGCTTGCAGCCAACACTCATGCATACAGTTTACCTTCTGCATGATCAAACCAACCAGATCCTGAATCAGAAGCTGGTATATTTAATTTCTGCCCAAATGCAGCACAATAGCTGCTGGGGGCTTGACCACTCTGGCTGCTTATTGTAACACCTGCCTAAGCTGACTCTCACTTTTGCACCTTGTCTGCCATAAGTCTGCACAGACCTCCCATGCTATCAGTTTCAGTCATTGCGTACCTGACACCCCAAACCACATTTTCTCATAAAAGTTTATGATTCTGCCTTGGAGCTGGTGATTCTGACTTGCCCTGGTGCCAACAGTGGAGCCTCTGGATAAATGAATAACCCACTAGCCAAATGTACTTCTCATACAGCAATGTGTGAGCTGTAAAACAAAAAAGAAGATTTAAAGCTGTTCATGTTTAACCTAACCTTTATGTATGCATTGGACTTCTACTTGCCCATCGTCTTGATGTCAGCCTGTGATGCCCTCATTGTGTGTGTGTATGATATTGCCCCTAACTAAAAAGGGTGTGATGTGTATCTATCTGTGTCCCAGCCACTCATCTCCACTGCTTCCCAAAAAACTTCCCTCTCTTAATACTATATGAGAGGGTCCCCTTATTAGTGACAAAAGAATGAGCCTGCTTGCATACCCCTCTTGTTTTGATAGCCCAACAACACTGCATCCAATTCCCACTCCAGACCTTTTGGGGTAAGCACTGTCATCCATTGACCACTGCACTCCCCTCTTGATTTGTTTATTATTTAACCACATAAACCCAAGTGTCCTCTCCTGAAATTTGTACATGCTCCAATGGCAACACTGTCTGCTGATCTTCCTTCTTGTTTGGCTGAATGATCTCTGAACACCTGAAGGATCCATAAAGGGCCATCAGAAAAGCAGCCCTACACAGCACTACTTCATATGCTGAAGAGCACACCTATGGAATGGCCAGCCACAATTTCTGTAGTACTGATAGCCCTACAGGGTACCTCTTTGTCTTGCATCCACTGTGCCTGCTTCCCCCAACCTTTAAACATAGTTCAGCTGAAATTACTTTGATAAATAAACCAACCATACAAACTGATGGAACAAGTTCAAGGCTGATAGTGCGCACCTTACTGACCGTAAGCTCCATCCTTTCTCTTTCATTAACAAGATATATGCTCTAATTTGGTCTGGTGGAATTGTCCATTCTGATTCCCAGCCTTGAGACAGTCTGGTATGCAAAAATTGTTGTACACCTTTATTATACCTTACCCTTGTTCTTCCAGTAAGGGCATTATACATTAGCCACCACTCTTGTGTGCCCATCAGGTACACAATTGATCTGGCAATCAATCTGGGATTGCTTTCACATTCAGAGCTAGCAACCTGAAACAGGGCCATTGTAAATAAGAACAGAAGTCTGCCAGTGAGTTTTGTTTGCCTGATATTTGTTGTGCCTTGACAGTCACATACATTGTTAAGCATTTAAAAGTAAAATTCTCATCACCCTTTTACCCCATAGCTGATTGGTCACTATATGAAATGCACTTTTATTATCTGAACAAAGCCAAACCACCCTATTCTAAATCTCTTCTCCCCATATTTGCAAAGCAACTATGACCAGAAGGAACTGCATCTCTGCAAATGAAATTCATTCCTTATCCTTAACCTCAAGCAGCAGTGCAGCTCTAAATCTCTGCCCAAAGTCCATCCTCCCTGCAGTGTCCATAAACACCTTGAGAGGTGATTGTATGACACTTTCCTGCCATTGTACTCTGTAAGAAACCTAATGCACATCTCTAAACCCTTCTCCATATCTTCAGATATTCTAATTCGGGGCTGTGGAGTTATACTGACCCTTTAGCTGCCAGGCACTTCAAAAATGAATGCCCTGCTGGAATAACTTTCATGCAAATTTCAACTCTACAAACTTCTGCAGTTGCTTAAGCATCCTCTTGTTCTGCCTTAGTACTTGATGTAGTGCTACACACAGTCTCTGCACCTTGTCTGTTGGGAGTCTACACAGATCTCCCATGCTATCAATCTGTATGCCCAAAAATGACAGTTTGCTCATGGAGCCTTCCACTTTGTTCACTGCCAGTGGTACCCCTACTTCCTTGATTTGTTAATTTAAAACCATATACTGCTCACTGGAATTCTCCTGAATTTTTCTTTCCATAAATAAGAAGTCAACCACGTAATATAAATAATGCTGTTTTTACCAACACCCTATGCTTCTATCCAATGTAAGAAGGTACTAAATGTTTCAAATGTGGCACAAGTAACTGAACAACCATTGGCATACATTTATCCATACAATACTGCCCTTTGAAAACTAAGCAATACTACTCTTGGTCTTTAGGAGTAATGGGTAAAAGCCTAAAGTCAGACTGTATGCCTGCTTTTACCATTTTGCCCCTATCCCTTTGTCCTGTACTTTTCTAACTGCTTCATCAAATGAAGCACAATGCACAGAAGCCCCTTAACCATTTATGTAATCATTCACTGACTCACCTTTTGGGTAAGATATGTGATGAGTCTAAATTCAACTGGTTTATTTTTGGGGGCTCCACCTATAGGTTAAACCTTGAATGCTCTTCTGGGTGGATGAGCTAGTGAGCCTGCCAATCTCATCACTTCTAGTTCCTTGTTTAATTTTCTACTAACTGTCTCTGGATGCTCTCTTGCTGATTTCAAATGCTTAGTGATCACGTCCTCTTTCTTACCTTTCACTGATATCCTTTACCCTATGGCAAACCCCACTTCTAGTAGGGCTGCCATCTCCTTTAGATAAATATTCAACCATGTATTTAAAATGTCCCACATTACTGGCATTGGAAGAGGGTCCTCATTCCTTTTAAAAGTGTGGTGCATTTTGGGATTTCTATTTTGGGGCCTAAGAGGTAAAAACATGCCTTAGCCAGATGATCTGCTTTTCCACATTCCATGCATTGATGCCAAAACTTGCACTGCAGTGGATTCCGACACTGCCCAAAGTTGTATTGGAAACACTTTCCAGCTCCTCCTTTGGCTGTAAAAGGCTAGTTTTCAATTATCCCTGTATGCCCAGGTGTGCCATATCTGTTAAAAAGTACCCAACTATGCTAACTGGAAACCAACAATCTGTTGATATTGAGCACCCCCATTCTCCTGTAATCCTTGCAATATAGCAACCATTTTTGACCCCTTTGTGTGAAATGCATAATGATGACCATACTGAAATGCATCCACATGCCTTTTGCTTTGTTAGGACTCCTCTCCCCCAAAATGTCTGCATATATTGTATAGTGAAACACCCAATTCTCAACTGTCTGCCTTTCTACCATCTTCCTCCTTTTTTCTACTGGATAGTCAGTGAAAATATATCCACATACCCCCTTTTGAGATTAGTTATCTCACACAAATGAAAACCAAGTGGCAAATCCAATGTAACTGTACTGTACCATATCTTCTTAACTGTTCCCGCCATTTCACTCTTATGTTGTAACTACCTTCTCTTTGGAGCTCTGCGTTCTGGCCTTACACACTCCCTTTGAGCTGTGCTGGTAGTGTCCCAATCTGGTCCAAAATTTATCCTCTTGACTGTGACAACCTTTCACTTTCTTCCAGCCCCAAGGCTGAAATAGTTAATCCTAGCCCACTCGATAATCCTTTGCTCCCACATGCACCAGTCTGGGACTCGCTTTCCATTACCACCTCATCCTTAAAAATCCTTGCCTCTGTAGCCTCTGTATGAATATCTGATCATTAATTATTGCTAGCTTACCTTCCTCCTTCCTGCCATCTTGCATTTCTTTCTATGCTTCTTCTTATTCTTATGCATCTGACCCTTTTCATCCCCTTTGCTGCTTTCATCCTCTTTCCCTCTTCTGCTTTCTTTTACAACAGGAATACCTGTGCTTGTCCTGGCTTGTGGGTTAAGGGACTGCTTGCTTCCAGATTGGGTATTAACCACCAGAGGCACCTGCTGTTGCCCTGACCCCATTGTCTGCTAATATAAATCCTCCCCACCAGTCCATCCTTTAAGGCTTAACATAGCCTGTATTTATACTTGGATATGCTGCTCCATCTATCAGTGATAAACAAGTACAACAGGAAAAAATTGTTTACTGACTAGCCTTCAACCTTTCAGTTAAACCAAGTCTCCTATAGTGTACTTGCCCCTTTAGTTCAGTCCTACAAACAAAAGATTTTTTTATATACTAAGTAAATAAAATAATATCAGTAACTGGTACAGAAATCCCACGCTAGTCTTCTAGATAATGGTTAGAGAAATCCATCCAGTCTTCAGATCCTCAACTACTACATATTTAAACTCACTAGCCCTACCATACACTTACTCCCCCCACCACATCAGGCCTAAACTCATTATCACTGTGCTTTTTCCCCACTAGGCCTGTAAGAATTTTTTTAACTTTTATTATTATAATAATATATAAAACGCTGTTGGAAATGTACAACCTTAACGTAGAATACTGATCTTACAGCTTCTCATACACTGATCAAACTGCTTAAAGCCTAGGCTTCAGGTCTGGCCTAGCGATAACATGTATTTCCAGCTGTACAGTGTAATGGCTTCTCACAAGCATCTACTGTTGCAATAAATTTTTATGTAACATTATTATTTTATAATTGCAGTTACTGCTCAAAATGTGTAGTCTTGAAATATGTGATTTATTATAAATATGATGTTTTACATTTACTCTACTGTGATCCCCACCAATGCTCACCAATATGTGATGCCACCACTGCCACCAATATGTGATAATCCCACGCTGGGCTAGTAATCAAGGAGCCTGAATCCTCACCACTGACACTTGAGAGGGACGTTCACTTGGACTACAAATGGATGCACTCAGTATTTCCAGATGTAGACTTCTCTGCATCAAGCACAGTTTGTTTTAAGAGCACACAAGGAACACACTCAGCCTAGGGTCTGGGTGTCTCTATCTGTCTCCCTCCAGGTCTTCAGTAAGACTCCCCACTGATACAGAAGCAGAATTAAGTCCTCAGCTGATTGCCCAAGCCAAGTACTCCACCACTCTCTCTGTGAAACCAGTGCTTCATGTCCCTGCTCCAAATAGCTGACACAAACACACACTTTGAGATTTGATTTGCACACACACACACACACACACACACACACACACACACACACACACACACACACACACACACACACACACACACACACACACCTACCTGGGAAAGGTTGGCACAGGTTTACTAGCTATGCCCCCTTCTGCCCATGTTATAAGGTAATTATCACTGCTACCAAACACTACAAAACCAGGTACATAAATCTCTTGCAAGGGTACCCAATTATACTGACTAAAATTAATATTAATACAAATGGTAATATTGACCAAACAGCCAGGCTTTCAGGAGTGGCCAGAGTTATCACCAAATGTATATGTGCAAATACTCTCAAAGCTTAAATATTGTCTAAAAAAGACCAACTATAATGAAAAGTTTAAATGTATTTAATAATAAATAATAAAAGAACATGAAAATATTAAATATCTTTTTACAGTAAACACCAGAGTTTTAGTCACAAAGAATATTAAAAATAACACAGATGGAAAGTTTCACACAGTTATAGAAAACAGTATCTCTAATCTCACTATATTTTCCTGACTAATCTAAAATAATTGCTGTTCCCTAGTTATGTTACTTAGTACCATAAGGCAAGATGGGTGAGTGGTCTTTGTTGTCAGATGCAAGACAGAATACAGAATGCTAAATCACTCACAGACTTCTCTCTGTAATATCTAGCTATTATTTCAGAGTTGATTACAAGTTGTCAAAACATCTGGTCATCTGACTCTGTTTCCCACACCCTCACCAACACTAGAAACTGACAGGATTTAACATCTACATGTAAAAAATACATACACAAGAGTGTTTTCTCAGATCTGTGCAGCTGTTGGAAGTGATAAAACAATAAAACAAGTCCAAGACAATACAAAATGCTTCCTACTATAGACCTTGTGTCTCTGGCTGTGTTGTAAATTGAAAGATACCATCTTTATGGCCTAGGCCCAGTGATCTAATTAATTTCTTATATATTTTATTTTAAAGTTAGCGGAAGTAAGATTAACCTCTTCTGTTCCATTATTCTCTATTAAGACATACATTTAAACAGTTAAAATAATACATGTATATTTCTTTTCCTTCAAGCAGGGCACACTGTTGATACATTTTAACACAAGCAAATCACACAGATACATTTTCAGCACAGGCATCTGTACAAATCAGTTTGATACATAAATGACATATAATTATTTGCAAAATTCCAGCTAGATGTGCTGCATTATACATCACTTCCCACTTCTGGCATGGCTGGCAGTACCTTCTATTTTCACATCTGCCCCCCCCCCCTTGAAGAGTCAAGCTAGTTTTTCAAGTGACCCTTGAGAAATATTCCTTGAGAGGAATGAACCTACGCGGTATTACATACCCTATCTCGAGATCCCATCTGCATTGGCATTGCAGACCCCACTACTGTGTTAGACTGTCATGTCATATGCCTGCAAACTTAGGCTCCACCATAGTAATTTAGCATTCAGCTGGCTGGCTCACTGTAGCCATACATCCCCCTTAGACTCCTATTGCCTCCTACTGCTAATACTTAGCACCAGAGCCTTCCTATTATGGTAAGGGTGCATCATGTTAACGTGGCACAATTTGTGCCCCTGCCTCCTGCCTAGCAGTTCTACCATGTAGTTAACCTCACTGACCTTCCTTACCACTTTGAAGGTCCTCTTCCAAGCTGCCTGTAGCTTATTGTGTCTGACAGGAATGAGCACCATAACCTGCTGTCCCAGGGTGTACTCTTGAGCTCGAGCATTCCTCTCATACCAGACCTTTTTCTGCTGTTGGGCTCCTGCCAGGTTATCCTGGGCCAAGCCCATGAGCTCCCTAAGCCTTGTCCTAAGGTTCAGGACATTTGCCACTACAGACTCCTTGTGGAATCCACACTCAACCTCCCACTCTTTATGAGTCAAATCCAAAGGCCCCCCTCACCCTATGCCCATACAGCAACTCAAAGGATGAAAAACCTGTGGATTCCTGCGGTACCTGTCTATATGCAAACAGCAGATGGTAAAAATATTTGTGCCACTATCTCCTAAACTAGTCTGCAAATACCTGTCGCCACGAGAGTTTAACCTCGCCACAAGACCATTATTCTGGGGATGTTAGGGGGTGGTTTTTAGGTGCTTCATACCACAGCTCTTCCCCAGACAAGCCAGCTGGTCTGACATCAAATTGGCACCTCTGTCAGTCAGTATTTGTCTTGGGAAACCCACCCTGCTGAAAATTTGTAACAAAGCACTCACCACCTTGTCTGCCTTAATGGAGGATATAGCTAATGTCTCAGGGTATCTAGTAGTATAATCTATTACCATCAGGATATACTTCTTCCTCGTGGAGCTTGAGGTACTCAGAGGCCCCACAATATCTATAGATACCCTCTGAAATGACTCCTCAATCACAACAAAGGCATCAAAAGAGCTTTGCCCTTGTCTGCTGCCTTGCCTACATTTTGTCACTGCTTAGAGGTCCTGCAGTACCCAGTTACATCCCTTCCAATTGCAGGCCAATAAAAGTTCTGCATAATCTGTTTCTTGGTATGCTTTATGCCCATAGAACCTGAAAAGGAATGTCATGGGCTATGTCTAGAAGTGCCAGATGGTAGGCTCTAGGCACTACCAACTGCTGTATTACCTCACCCTCTAGCCTTCCCTCATAGGTCCACTCTCTACACAGTAACCCTTTGTTCCAGTATACAGACTCCCCTTTTCTTGAGAGTCCGGCTAACTCCCTCAAGCCTCTTAGTGTAGGGTCTGAGAGCCGAGCCTGTCTCAGCTCTACTTTTATGACTCTTCCCAGCTCCCCTTCCACAGTAAGTCTGGTATCCTCTGAAAATGGTGCCTCACTGTCATCCTGGATACTACTGCTCACCTCTGCCCTTGCAGCCACTCTGTCCAAGAGAACATCTGCACCTACCAGCAGCTGTTGCTCACCTTCAGGCTTACTGCTACAGGGTATCTCCTCCCTGAAATAGCCGAACCACCAGCTCTGGCTTCAGGTGTGGTGTCTGTCTGGGTCTTCCCTTGGCTACCAGACCCACATGCAAGTCTTCAAGCCTGACTGCATGTAACTGCATGTACACAAGTTACTGCATTATCTAAATTATTCCCTATCAGGATATTTGCAGGAATATCCTCAAACACACCTACTTGCTTGCTTCCTTTTCTACCCTCCCAGTCAAGGTGAACTCTGGCCAATGGCATTTGGAATAGGGTCCCTCCTAAAGCTCTGATTGGAGTGGACTGCCCAAGCAAATACTGTTCCTTTTTAACCACTGCAGGCTTCACAGTGGTTATGTGCGAGGCTGTGTCTCTCATAGTAGTGGCCTGTTTTTCAGCCACTAAGACTGGATATAACCTCTGGGGATATTTTGGTACCCCTGTTGTCTCCAGACAAATTACCACCAAACCTTTTGTTCTCCACCTTGCCTCTGTGGACATCTATATGCTACATGGCCCCAGTTTTTGCATTTAAAACATTTAACCCTTGATCCTGGCCATATACCTGAACTAGTGGCTTCCCCTGTTACTGGTGGACTCCTTTGGGGTGGTGTAGGCTGCCCACCATGGGTTCCCTTATATTCTTGCACAGCACTGGGTATCCTTTTCTTGTGCAGTGATGCCCTGCTTGCTAAGCAGAGATCCTACCTTTTTCCTCAGCTTATCTGCAGAGTTGCACTCTCGGTCTGCTGACTAGATTCTCATGTCTTCAGGCAAAGTGCTAAGGGCTTGTTCCCTCACGAAAAGATCTGCCAGCCCTTCAAAACTGGTGATCTGACACCCACTCACCCACCTATGAAAGTAAGTGCTTAACTCAGCAATGTAATCATACACACTTTCATCTGCCTTGCATCTATGCTCATGAAACTTTTTTTCTGTATGCCTTAGTTAAGGTATAAACTTAAAACAGTCCAATAAACATTTTTAACTGTGACATAGTTTAAGCAGTCAGTATCAGACAATTTAGAAACAGCAGTTACAGCTTTACCATGTAGTAAGGGGGTCATGAAATGTATCCAGAACCCTTGGTCAAGATTATACTGTCTACATACCCTTTCAAATATATGAATAAAACTATCAAAAGTTTGTCACCCTCTGTAAATTTTGGAAGAAATTTGCTGAACTTTATTGCCTCTGGGGTTCAGTTATTCCCTTCCCCATTACCTCCATGACCCTGGCTAAGAGTCAGCATCTCCTTCTCATGTTAACACTGCTTCTAATTTTCTGCAGCCTCCAAACAATGCAGTTTCTCTGCTGTTTCTACTTCAACGTCCAAATGCTGCAGTATCTCTGCTAATTCTAATTCCAAATGTTTGACCTCCAGTTCAAGTCTCTTTAACTCCAGATGGATTTTTAAGTCCTTTGAGGAAAAGCTGAACTGTTCTGTTTCTGAGGGCTAAAATTTCCCATTACTACACTGGTTGTCCTCCTGGTTACTGGTCTGAGCTGCTGCTGAGGCTGAAATCATTTCCTCTTTAGTCAGGTTGGCATACACCAGTCCTTTGGCTTCACATACCTTAGCCAACTGGTTCTTTGTCGGCTTGCCATAATGCTCTGCTGAAATCTTTCCTAGTTATCCCTGACTACTAAACTAAATTAACAAAAAAAATAAATAAATAAAAAGTATTGTGATATGAAACTCTGAATGTTCATCTTGTGGCTGCTTGAGAGTGCACACGATTAGTGTCAACTGCTTACAGGCTACAGAAGTTCAATATCCACACCATTGCTCACCAATATGTGATGCCAACACTGACACTAATGTTTGAGATCCCCACACTGGGCCAGTAATCAAGGAGCCTGATTCCTCACCACTGACACTGGAGAGGGACATTCCCTTGGAATATAAATGGATTCACTCAATATTTCCAGATGCAGACCTCTCTACATCAAGCACCATTTACCTTAAGAGCACACAGGGAACACACTCAGCCCATGGTCTGGGTGTCTCTCTCTGTCTCCTTCTGGGTCCCCAGTAAAACTCCCTACTGGTACAGAAACAGAGTTATGTCTTCAACCAAGTGCCTAAGCCAAGTCTTCCATCACTTTCTCTGTGAAACCAGTACTTTGTGTCCCTGCTCCAAGTAGTTGATGCACACACACTTTGAGATTTGATTTGCAAACACCCACATACACACACCTGGGAAAGACTGGCACAGATTTACTAGCTATGCCCCCTTCTGCCCAGACTATAAAGTAGTTATCACTGCCACCAAGCACTACAAAGATAGCTACCAAAGACTCTTGTACTGAGTGAAATTAATATTAATACAAATGGTAATGTTGGCCAAACAGCCAGGCTTTTAGGAGTGGCCAGAGTTATTACAAATAAATATGTGCAAATACTCTCATAGGTTCATAGGTAGGTACTAGGCTATTGGCCCTAGGGCCTATATAAGCCTAGCCAAAGGTACCCTGGCTTTCGCCACCCAAGAAAATTATTTTCCTGTGCCACTGTCGAGCAGAGCCACAGAAGTGATCCCAGGGGTGAATTTCCTATCTCCAATCCAATCATCAAGATTTTTCTTGAAGAGCGCTAATGAGGAGCTTTGTTTGATATAGATAGGTAGTTTGTTCCAGAGTATGGGAAGTCTCTGGGACAGGAATCTATCCCTCCAGCATGTTCTGTTTATTGTGGTGACATGGTTTAGGTCCCTAGAACGTGTAGCTCATAGGGATTGAGATTTCTTTAAGTGGAGCATGTCTAAAAGCTCTGGGTTTGACATAGCTTTGTGTGTTAGGCAGAGATCGCCTCTGAGTAGGCAATATGCAACGGAGTAAAGCTGCAGTTTTTTGAGACGGTCTGCATAGGGCATCTGTTTGAGGCTGGTAATCCTCTTTGTGAGATATTTCTGTGGCCTTTCCAGTTGTTGTAGATGTCTTGTGAGGTACATACCAAAAGGGGCATTGTACTCTATAATGGGTCTAATGAGTGACGAGTAGAGGGGAACAATGACCTCTTTTTTCCTGGATGAGAACCCTTTTGTGATGATGTTGCCATGTAGAAGGATTTCCTGACTACTGTGGCGATGTGATTATCAAAAGAGAGACTACTGTCCACCTGTGTCCCAAGGTCTCTTATCACACTTTCAGTGTTAAGTAGACTACCGCCTATGTGGTAGTTCATGGGTACTGAGTTTTTACCAAAAGGGATGACAATGCACTTTTTGGCATTGAGCTTGAGGCCATGGCTTTGACACCAGGCATCTGTCTCAGCGAGGCCCTTTTGTAGGATGTCCACATCTTTTGGAGTTTTGATTATGGCTCCTAGTTTGCAGTCATCTGCGGACTTCGATAGCAAAAGACCTTCTGTGTTGGCCTGTACTTCAGAGAAGTAGATACCAAACAGGAGAGGACCCAGGACTGAACCCTGTGGTACTCCACTTGTCACTGGTCTGAAGTTGGATTTGGAGTCTGCTACTTTCACAGTGTGGGTTCTGTCCGTGAGACAGTTGGCAACCCATCTTGTGACATAGGGATTTACACCTAGTTTAATGAGTTTATCTATAATTCCAGAGTGGGGGATGGTGTTGGAAGCCTTGGCGAGATCTAGATAGGCTGTGTGAACCACTTTACCTTCATCTACAGCTTTGGTGACTGCTTCAAAGAAGTCTTTTAGGTTTAGGAGACATGATCTGCCTTTTGCAAACCTGAACTGGGTGGGGTCTTGAGTCTGGAGATTACCAATGTCATTGTTTATAAGTTTCATGATGATAAGTTCCATAGCCTTGCAGACCAGGCTCGTTAGGCTAATAGGGCAGTAGTTTCTGGGGTCTGTGGTGGCTCCCCCTTTGTGGGGGTGGGATAACTGTCACTGTGCACCATTCAGTGGGCACATAGCCTGAGGTGAGGCTATGACTGAACATGGTACTTAGGTGGGGTGCCAGTTCATTCTGTAGTTCATGTTGAACGCAGCCTGGGATGTCGTCAGGTCCCATGGATGCTGTGTTCTTGGCTTTGGATAGTGTGTTTCCTACCTGTGCAGCCGTGATTACAGGAACTTTGCATTCTTCTGGTATAGAGATGGGCCCTTTAGGGGATGACAGGGGGGGTAAAGTTAGTGCTGAACCTATCTGCCAGGATGTTGGCAATATCAGTTGGTACTGTATATTTAGTGCCATTGTGCTGTAACTAAAAGCAGATCTGAGTGTTGCCATTGAGATTCTTGACATAGCTGTAGAATGCTTTGTGGTTGTCTTTAGAGTCAGTGGCAATTTTGTTTTCATAACTAGCTTTGGAGGATTTTATGAGGGATCTCAGCTTCTTACTGAGGCTGACCAGGGAGTTTCTCCAATCATGGGATTTTACTATTTTTTGCAACAGTTTCTTCCTTCTGTTGTAGAGTTTGTTTATGGCAAGGGACCACCAGATTGGCTTCCTTTTTTTGGAGGATAGCATCTTGGTTCTGTTAGGGATTGCACGATTCATGCACTCATGTAAGTGCTTATAAAGTGCATTTGTGTAGGATTCAGCAGTTATACCTCTATTGTCTGTCAGCATGGGTGTCGTGAAGTTTGCCACTTCTGTCTTAAGAAGTGTGAAGTTGGCTTTGGAGAAATATTTTACTGTGGTTTCCCTAATGGGGGGTAGGGGAGGGATGTGGATGTCTAGGGTGATTAGCTTGTAGTCAGATCTGACCAACGAGGAATTGACCTCTGGTGTGGAGCATCGGTTGCCCATGTTGGTAATAACCAGGTCTAGGATATTGCTGCCCCTGGTGGGGGTGTGGATAAGTTGATCCATGGCATTGGAATTTATGAATTCCAGAAAACGTTGAGCACAAGAGTCGGTACATGAGTAGTTTTCCCAGTTAATGATAGGGTAGTTGAAATCGCCCATTATTAGGGTGTTAGGTTGTACCCTAATATTTTCAAGTGTATTAAGAAATGAAGAGTGGGAATCCTGGGGCATGGTGGGGGATCTGTAGCAAGCTACAGTTTGGATTGCGGTCTTGCCCAGAGTTAGTTGCACTTGGATAATCTCGGATGCATTATGCTGAGCAACTAGCCTGGAGGTGTGGATATCCTTAATGAATATGGACACGCCTCCACCTTTAATGTTTTGGTCCAGGTTAGGTGGCCGAAAGGTGTGGTATGAATTATAGCCTGGTAATGCAGGGGTACTCTCTGGAGCCTTGAACCAGGTCTCTGTCACTGCACAGATGTCGATGTTCTCCATTTTAAGGAGTGACTCGAGTGAGTGCATTTTGAGGTTTAGACTTCTAGCATTGAGTAGCAATACCCTCAGATTCTTCTTGCCTGTACCTGTTAGGGTGGTGAATTTGTTATTTGAACCTTGCCTAAAAAAGGCACTGTAGGGATGGCTAGAGCCTTAGCCAGTATCCGGAATCCCAGGGGTGACATGTGCAGGCCATCTCTGGCAAAGCATCGTGGTTTGTTAATCATGTCATCCCAGGCAGACAGATACTGGATCCCCTTAGAATGACACCAGAAGCTTAGCCAATTGTTGAAGTCAATCATTTTATCCTTGTACTGTGGTATCATTCTGGGTGATGGCAGGATGCTACTCAGGGCTAGTGTCATACCTGCCTGGGCTACAAGATCAAACAGCTCCTCCATGTCCCTTTTCATGTAGTCCAAGGAGGTACATCTCAGGTCATTCACACCAACATGAACAATGACAGAGTCATATTTGCACTTGTTGTGGAGTGACCTGAGTGCATGCGTTATGTGGCGGATCCTGGCACCCGACAGGCAGCTGACAGTAACTTTCTCCTTGTTTAGCCTGGTGAGTGGAACATCAGTGTGCCTGACTATAGAGTCACCTATGACTAGAGTGTTGGGTACATTGTTATGCCTTATGGGCTGTGGTTGAGTGGCACACTGGTTTTGTGGGCTATGTGTCATTTGGGTTGTGCTGGGGGGGTGGAGGTTGCTTGTGTTTCTGCTTTGGAGGTCCCTGTTGCTTGGGCAGGTTTTTACTGAGAGCCTCCATGAACGTAGGTGTGTGTTTTGTTTTTCTATGTGTGTGTTTTGGTGGTGTAGGTTTTGAGGGACTATGTGCTGAGTGTGGTGTGGTGCTAGTGTTTACCTTCTCCTCTTGACTGTCTAGTCCAGTCTTGGGTGAAGAGAGCTTTGCTTCCAGTTTGACTATATAAGTGCATCTGTCACAGGTTGTAGTGTTGGGTGGTAGGAGGAGAGGGTTGTTTGTGTACATGAGGCAATTACTGCATTGCCCCAAGATGCCCAGATTCATCAGGTAGACAGGAGAAAACACCGGGAGCTGACTCTTAGACATGCCTGGATAGGTGCTTATTTGTTAAGTACTATAAACGGTTTTCCTCTAGACAGTGAGGAAAGTTGAGTGCTCTAGTAATTTGTAGCTTATTAAGTGCTTACAATAAGTTCTGAACAAGTGCTGAGCTCAAAGAAACAGACAAGTGCTGAAACAAAAAACTGGCTAGTTCTAAGAAACAAAATTAAGCTAGAAGGCTTCCCTCCAACTAAGAAAGGCTTGAGGGCCTAGAAGCCTACAAATAGTCCTGGACACAGCAAATCTTTATCCAGACTAAACTACCCACAGGAAAGGCAGGAAACAAGCTTAGAAATATATATATATATTTTTTTTAGTGGAAAGAGAGAAAGGAGTAGCAGAAACTAAGCTGATTGGCCTTCTCAAATGTTCTCCCTGTATTGGGTAGAATGAGGTAATGACACTAGACTGGGAGGAGGGTCCCAGATCAAATTTACAGTAGGGGTGGGCAACTGCAAAGCTACCAACTATAAGAACACCATACCAATAGGGAGTGAGGGTGGAGAAACAAACTGCAGAAATGTTTCTCACAGCAGAAAAGCAGCAGTGAGCCTTTAAATGAAAGTTTTAAACAGCTAAAGGGGCCTCTAGAGAAAGCATTTAACTGCAACAAGTTATCAGAAACAAACAAGTTATCAGAAACAAACAACCCAACAGATGCTTAATAAAAGTGGAAAATTTCCAGTTAATACCTCACACACAGTGAAACTAGCTGGAAAAATATACAGTACACAAAGTGTTATAGATAACTTGAAAAAAAGCAAAAAAAAACAGGATACTTAATGTTATATATTATAGATCCGAGTTTGCTCAGTATCCTTCCTTCAATTAGCTCAGTGTGAAATGCAAATCTCAAAGCTTAAATATCCTTTAATAAGACCAGCCACGATGAAAAGTGTAAATGTATTTAATAATAAATAATAAAAAACTTGAAAATACTAAATATCTATTTACAGTAGACACTAGCGTTTTAGTCACAGAGAATATTACAAATAACACAGATGGAAAATTTTACACAATTATAGAAAAACAGTATCTCTAATCTCACTATATTTTCCTGACCAGTCTAAAATAATTACTGTTCCCTAGTTAAGTTACTTACTATCACATGGCAAGATGGGTGAATGGTCCTTGTTGTCAGATCCAAGACAGAATACAGAATGCTAAATTGCTTAGAGACTTCTCTTTGAGATATCTAGATATTATTTCAGAGTGGATTACAAGATGACATCACATCTGGTAATCTGACTGTTTCCCACACTATCATCAGCACTGGAAACTGACAGGATTTAACACCTACATGTAAAAAAATGCACACACAAGAGCTTTTGTTCAGATCTGTGTAGCTTAATCACTTCCAAGACAATACAGAAAGCTTTTAGTGCAGACTTTGTATCTCTGGCTGTATTGAGAACTGAAAGATACCACCTTTCTGGTCTATGCCAAGTGATTTAATTTCTTATATTTTTTTAAAAGTTAGCAGGACTAAAATTGACCTCTTCTTTTCCAGTATTCTTTGTTAAAACATATACATTAAAACAGTTATATTAGTACATGGTTATTTATTTTCCTCCCAGCAGAGTACACTTCACAGATACATATTCAGCACAAGCATCTGTAGAAATCAGTTTGATATAAAATTGACATATAATTCTTTACAAAATTCCAGCTAGCTGTGCTGGCATACATTATACATCCACTGCCCACTTCTCTTGGCATGGCTGGCAATACCTCCTATTGTGACATCTGCCATCTTTGTAAAACTAGGCAATTTAAATTACTGTTACTGCTGTGCCTTACCATGCAGTGATGTTTTGTCATGTGATGCGCTATTACAAATTAACTTGAAATGTCCTTATTTGAGGGTCTGTGGTTCAGTTATTTGAGTAGTTTATTGTCCATTCTTCATGCCTGTTATGCTACCTGTGTCATGCCATGCTGATTTTTACTGCATGTTGGGAAATGGATTTAAAATTTACGTTGACTCTTCCTCCATTCTATGTACCACTTCTGCTGTTTGATACATTGCTTTCCAAATGTTCATTGATGAAGATAATGCCAAAATGGGCACTGCTTCTGCTGCATGATACCTTGACCTGACTTGTGATAGCATATAATACTGTTGATCAGCTGATGTTCACAAGCTGTCTGGAGATTGTGATCTGTTAATTGCCACTGGGTTGAACTGTCTTGCATGAGGTTTTTAAGTTTCCTTCTTTTCAGAATGTTTTCTTTGACAAAAGGTACCTTTGGCCTGGGATGTTAGACTGGACTGTATCACTTTGCCACTATATGAACAACATATTTAGTGGCTTGCTAATAATATTTGGCTTTATATTTGTACCATGTTTTAGTTTCTTAGTCATTCTACTATCTGTACTGTAAATCTATGTTCTTCAAAAAGTTGATTACTGGTATCTTCCTTTATTTAACTTGATTTATACATAAACCTAAACAAGTTTCACTTGATTTTTCAGGTGTGTTGGTTCATAGATATTGATTCATCCTTTGCTGGTATCGAGATTGCATTACTTTGTATAGTTTTCATTATACTCACTACATTATCTAATTGGTTTTGCTGATTTCTGTTCTAATGTATTTAGTCAACAAAACAGAAATGCTGCAGTTCAAAAAACTTCAATAACACACCAACCGTTGAGGAAAAGAAATCTTTATAAAATAGCAAAGCTTTCGGGCTAGCACACTTCTTCAATACTAATACAATCATGAATAAAACAATTCACTTTAAATAGGAGTCAGAAATCACATGACCGCAGCCAGAAACATGTGACTCACTAAAAACTTAAAAAACATAAGTATAAACAAAACAAAAATTTAAACAAAGCAGGAATCACCACATGTGCTTAACTATACAGTTTAGTATGTTGTAATTTAACTAAAATGGGTTTCAATGTAACAGAGGTGTTCAAGCCAGGGAGGCGATCAGCCGCAAACCTTAAAATCCATTCAAACTCTTTAATTTTCTAACAAATTATTACTATCTCCACTTCTAACAGATGGAATGACCATATCTATCACCCTAAATTTAAATTGGTGGTCAGCACCATGGGCCTTAATATGTTTGAATAAGGCATTCTTATCATTATTCCTTCTAACTTCAGATTTATGCTCAATAATACGCTCTTTCAATTTTTGTGTGGTTTTCCCCACATAAAATGAAGAACATAAAATACAAGTTGCTAAGTAAACAACATTAGTGCTACCACAGTTAGCTGTTAAATTAAATCTATAAGTACCTGTAGTGGTTGGATGAACAAAGGAATCATTAGGATTCCCTAAAATCTCTGTACAACATGTACAATTCATACATCTAAATGTACCATGGCGAGATGTAGTGGAAAAATTATAACCACGGTTAAAATCCTTATAACATAATTTTCTTTTCAAGGTTCTCATATTTCTATATGAGAAATAAGGTTTATTATCCAAAATATTTCTTACCTCTGGTGATGCCATTAACACAATCCAGTTCTTTTCAATAATACGTTTAACTAAATAAGTTTTAGTATTATATGTAGTAATGTATCTAATCTTGTCCAACTTAGATTTATCTTTACTTAAATCAGTAACAGGTTCATTATGAGCTATAAAAATTGGTCTAAGTGTGGTCTGCCTATTCTTTATAGTACTAGCTTTTAGATCTAACAATAATCTAGAATCATAACCACTATTTGAAAATTCACTTAACATTTCATCAAGCTGTATGTGAAAAAGTGAGTCATCAGTATTTAATCTACTTGCTCTAGCAAACTGTGCATTAACTATTTCTCTAAAACATGTGGGGCATGCACACTATTATTATGTATATATCTACCAGCATGCACCTCTTTTTTATAGATGCTGGTATGCAAGAATCCATCTTCTAAGACAACTCTCAAATCCAGAAAACTCACATCACTATCCGAAAATGTCATTTTAAACTTTAAGAAGGTGGTGGTCGTGTTCAAATAATCAATATAGCTTAGCAAATCAAGAGGGGAGCCTTTCCAAATCAAAAAACAATCGTCGACAAATCGCTGATAGAAACATACTTTACTATTCAAAAAATTAGAATTGCTGCAAATATATGTTGATTCCCATTGATGTAAGACTAAATTAGCATATGTATTAGCTACTGGTGTGTCCATGGCTACACCAGTAAGCTGCAGATAAAATTGTTTGTCAAACAAAAACACATTATTCATCAAGACTAAATCCAACAAAAGACAAATATTTTCAACATAACTTGTTGATAATGAAGCCTGCGCTGTCAAAAACTCCTTAATGGATTCAATACCATAACCATTAGGTATCACTGTAAAAAGAGATGTGATATCTAAGGTTACAAAAAGGTACTCTCCCTTATTTAACTCCATGATGTTTAAGCCCTTATACCATTCAGCTAACTTAACAACAAAATCTGTTGTATCCTTCAACACATTTCTACATTGTGATAGATATGGATGTAGCTGTTTTTGCAAGTAGATGGAAATTGGCTCTGTTATCCAGCCATTGCTAGATACTATTGGCCTCATGGGAGGATTATGCAAAGATGTATGGATTTTCGGAAGCCCATATAGATGTGGGACAACTGGACAAGATACAGTAAAAAAACGAAAAAGGTCCAAATCAATATCACCATTAACTTGTAAATCATAAATCAACATATTAACTACACTAATATGCTTCTTAACATCAGTAGAGTTAATCAGTTTGAAAGCATTCCCCTCTTCAAGTAGATCAATTATGGATGATGTGTATTTATCACAGTCCATAATGACCACTACACCCCCTTTATCCACCTGTTTTATAACCATATTATTGTTAGCTTCCAAAGCTTTTAAAGCTAAAAATTCACTATAGTTTAAATTATAACATTTTGTCTTGATATTATCAGAATCAAACTTCCTAAGTTCAATTTCACATAAGTCTTGATAAGCAATAAGAACTGATGCGCTTATTGGTATAAAGGTACTACGCCCTTTACAAACAGACTGGTCAGAAGTGGATTCTTTAAACAAGATTTCTAAATTTACATTTCTAACAAACTGTTTTAGGTCAGTCAAAGCAGCAACTAGATCATCACTAGCTGTAGGTATGAAACTGAGCCCTTTCTGGAATAACTAAAGGTGAGAAGCTTCCAAAACAAAATTGGATAAGTTCAAAGTACCTTTAATTATCGACGGCTCATTTTCACTTGTCCCATAGGACTGTCGTTTTTGCGTTTGGTTGAGTTCATAGTTTGTCTTGTTAAAGACCTGCCTCTTGACGTGTTCTTCTCTTGGACTTTCTCTGGCTGGTCCAACTGAAAACGTTTTTAGGAAAAACTTAAAACCGATTGTTGACTTTTCTTCATATGTATTTTTCCACTCTCATTTTCAGTCCATATTACTTCCCCACTAGCAAGCACAAAGTAATGCGCACTAGTGTCAACTTCCACCGGCATCAACGTCATCGCAGTAGGCGTGGTTTCAGGCACTTCACCTGATGGGGTAGTGGGTGTGTGTTGAACCAAATTATTAGTTCTAAGCTCTGGAAAATCATCTAAATTACTAATAGAAACCTGCTTAGTATAAATGTTCTTAGAATTCAAAGTGATAGAATCATTCTTAGGCCAAGAGAATATATGGCCCCTTTGAAAATCAGCCATATCTCTCATAAGCTTACGCTTTTTGGTTGCTTCGAGACAGTCATCAAGGTTATGTAACCTGTCTAACATCTGTTGGTATACAGTCAGCATACTAGGAAAACAAGACATTGCCATAACTTCATTCTCCATGAAATTAAATTTAGGGTGATAGATATGGTCATTCCATCTATTAGAGGTGGAGATAGTAATAATTTGTTAGAAATTAAAGCGCTTGAATGGATTTTAAGGTTTGCGGCTGATTGCCTCTCTGGCTTGAACACCGCTGTTACTTTGAAACCCATTTTAGTTAAGTTACAATGTACTAAACTGTATAGTTAAGCACATGTGGTGAATTCCTGCTTTGTTTAAATTTTTGTTTTGTTTATACTTATGTTTTTTAAGTTTTTAGTGGGTCACATGATTCTGGCTGTGGTCATGTGATTTCTGACTCCTATTTAAAGTGAATTGTTTTATTCATGATTGTATTAGTATTGAGGAAGGGTGTTAGCCCGAAAGCTTTGCTATTTTATAAAGATTTCTTTTCCTCAACGGTTGGTGTGTTACTAATGTATTTAGTGCCACATTTTTTACCTTGTCTAGCAAGAGTTTATTTACCTGTTTATTTACCGGTTTATTTATTTATTTTCTGATACAGTTTTCTAATTGCTCATTTATTTCTGTTTTATATTTAATTACAATTGTTATTAAACTATAGAGTGATTTTACTTAACCATTTTAACAATATGATATATTGACTGAAGTTAATTACAAAGTCTATGTAACTTAATTGTTCCCTTAATCTTATTCAGTGTCAACATTTGGCTTCCTTGATATTATTTACAGCAATTACAAGTGGTTGGGGTAAATAACTTAACACGTGATGTGTTCCTTGTACCACATCTTTTGATGACCTTCCTGTTTCATAGACCATATGTGTTATCTATATGAGTTTCTTGTGTATGTCATTGTCATAACACTTGGAATGTTACCGTTATTTATCACACACAAAAAAGACACAGTGCTGCTTCACAGCATTGCTGCCTCATAGCATTTTCTTTACCAATTCACTTGCCAGCTAGTGAAAATTCTGTGCAGAGTTTGCATGGCCTTATATTCCTGTAGCCATTTGTGGAAGCCTCATGTTTTGTCTCACATCCTATAATATACTAAGTCAGTTTGAAGTCATTCGAAAAAGTTGTGTAGATAATGGATTTTTCTGTATCTAGGTTTGTAGTTGGTAATACTATCTGCCTTATAATAAGGCATGAAGCAGACAGGTACTACATATATTCCTCTGAGTGTTATCTGCAAAGGACACTGAAGATGACAATGTTAAGTTGTAGATATCATGCATAACTATTCCTGTTTTGTGAAAGAAAGAACAGAAATAATCACATTCCTGACATGTGAAACATATCTCATTTTTATCTGCCATTTTCCCTGTCTGTCTTAGGCAAGCGAGCCTTAATGAAGCAGCTGAAAAGTATTATCGAATGGCAGCGGGGCTCAGACCCAATGTAAGTACTTCAGCGAATGCATGCATTATTCACTGTGAAAGATGTGTGGCAGTTAAAGATGTGCTGCATTAATTAGACATTAGTGTCACGATGCCAGGAAGCTTGACTGGTGAACTGTACTACAAGTTGTCTTTTAATAAATGATTAGAAAGTATGATCTAGTGTTGCTGTAAAGATACAGTGTTTGTCGTTTTCTTACTTTCTCCAGTAAAAATGTATGCCTTTCATATATCCTTTAATTGCAAAGAAAAATAATTCCCTTTTTAATACCCTAATGAGGATGTCATTGCTACATTTACTGTTTCTGTATGATGCTCTTGAAGGGCATCAGGGACTCAAAAATTATTAAC